>NW_027107825.1:528893-536059 GCF_000696795.3 Halyomorpha halys | reverse complement strand
AATTTAAAATACTTTCAGTTATTTTTATTATTTTTTATTTTATTTTATTAATTTTGTTTAATAATTATCATTTTGGTAGTTATTAATTAAAATATTAATTGTATCACTTTAGACCAATTCATATTGTACTTATCTACCTTAAAAAGTGTTTAGTCTCCACAACGCTCTAATTGTCTAAACAGTGGTTTGTACATTTTTATGTGTTTATGTTGTCATCTGGTCGGACCATATTGTATATAATTTTTTTAATGAATAAAATAAAATAACATTTTATGCTAGGCATAAATCTTTCCCTCAATATGTAATTTCATTTTCGTACGATTTTATCGTTTTTGAGCGATTGTCCACACCGACCACTTTACGAGACTCGTTAAAATTCCATACAATAAAAATTAATTTAAATTACAAAGTAAAAATTAATTTAAATTGCAAAGTAAAAATTAATAAAGAAAAGAGGCTAGGTAGATGGAATTTACTAATAAATATTTAATACTTGTAAGTTATTCAGAGAACTCTCTCGTTTAAACAGACAGAATCCGAAAAAATTGGGATTCAATGTGGGCCGCCGTACCACTCACCAATAAACTGAGAAATGTAAAAAAAAAATACACAAAAGTGGACAAGTGCCATAAGGGGAAACAGAAGAGAAGAAGTGGTTGTAGCAAGAGTAAGAATTGGACATTCCAAATTAACTCACCTTCACTTAATCACAAAAGAGGACCAGCCTATATGCCAAACCTGTCATTCCCCATTATCAATAAAACATATAATTGAAGAATGCCCATCATTTCGTCAAGCCTTCGAAAATAATAAAATTCCACGAATAAGAGAATTGGCCCTTAAAGACTCGGAAGAATCCATAGACAAAATAATAAAATTTCTCAAAGAAACACAACTTTATACTAAAATATAATCCACCAATACCGACCAGTGTATAAAGGAAATAGTCTACATTCAACTATAAGTCAAGAAGATAGATGGAGTAAAGAGGGTGTAATAACCTAGATGTTGATCGCCCTGAATAAAAATCTAATCTAATCTAAAAATCGTTTAAACAGTTTAGAAAAAAATTACGACATGTGCATACCTTTGATTAAGTAATGCCGGTATGTTTGCTATGCTGCTCACATATTTCCCGCTCTCGCAATATTCCCAAACTGCCAATAATTATTTATTAATATTGTTTTATCAAGAATATTTTGTCATATACAGAATATCGTTGTAATGTAGAAGAGAAATTTATTAAATTTTTGATATAATGTTTAACAATTTATAGCGTGAAATATTTTGTTGAGTTTATATGCAATAAAATAATGAATATTTGGAATTATACTAACGAATAGTTGGTTAACTTATAAATATAAAATATTTCACCATATTTTTACAGATGAAAGAACTAAAATTATTCATAATAGTGCCCTATTTCTGTGATTGCCAAACTTTATAAGTTAACCTCACTATTGAAAAAATATAAAACATAAAATCCATAGTTTTGTTTTAACAAATATTGTTTAAATATTTATTTATTCAGAAAATTGCATCCAATATGGCCGACCAGATGACAACTTCCATCGATCGGTGCCAAAATACTATATATAAATAATGAAATTTATTGAATGAGCTAAACTGTACAATATGACTTAATTTTAATTAATATTATTTATGATTATATTTATTATTATTTATATAATTATATTTATTATATAAAGGACTCATATCCGGTAAATATTATTCAAGGTATAGTAACAAACAGTACAATATGACTTATTTTTTTCAATACAACTAATATTTCTTATAAAAAAAATACAATTAAATAAAATATACTGAAATAAAAATTAATGGAAGAACGTATAAATTGAATAATAGTGATACGAATTTACAATTAATTATTGAATAATTATCTAATTAATTCGTAATAAGTATGTAGTGAACTTGATTTGAAATGAAAATACAATAAAAGGAGTCTTCCTCGATGTTGAACAAGCTTTTGATCAAGTCTGGCATCCAGGTCTGCTCTATAAACCTCGTCAATTCCTACCCCCAACATATTTCCTTATAATCCGCTCCTACCTCATTGATAGAACCTTTAAAGTAAATCATAACCTAGCCTACTCATCTCTCTTTTCTCAGTCCGACGGTGTTCCTCAAGGTAGTATCTTAGGTCCCATTCTTTATACGGTTTATACAGCTGGCATCCCAACCCACCCTAACACAGTCCTAACAACATACGCTGATGACACATGTATACTTTCTGTAAACAACGACCCAACTAATGCATCACGAACACTACAGACACACGTAACACATATTGAAGAATGGTGTAAAAACTGGAGAATCAAAATAAATCCTGACAAATCCCACCAGATCACCTTTACTCTCCGTCGTAAACCTCTACCCTCCTGTCCTACAGTATCCTTTCTAAATACTCCACTAACGCCTGTTGAACAGATTCGATACTTAGGACTCCATCTTGACAAGAGACTTACTTGGAATCCACACACAAGACTGAAACGATAAGAAACTGCTCGTAGATTCCGATAGCTACAACACTTACTTGACAAACGCTCTAGACTTTCTATTCACTACAAAATATTAGTATACACTACAATAATCAGACCAATTTAGACATATGGTATTGAGCTCTGGGGCTCCACCAAACCATCAAATTCTTCTCGCATCCAATCGTTACAATCCAAAATCCTACGTAAAATCCTTGATGCTCCTTATTACGTTGCAAATAAATTCATTCACAAAGACCTTAACATCCCATTCGTTGCAGACTTGGCCCAAAACAGATATGCGTCTTTTCATTCCAAACTCCTTAACCATCCTAACCCATTAATTCTTAATCTTTCATCCTTAACAATCCCTGATAATCCTCCGAGGCGTCGGAAAGAAGATGGCCACGAGACCTTCAAATTTAAATTAATGTTTGAAGTACCACCAATGGATAGTTCCTTCCCAAGATTTTCAAGTGTATATGAAACATACTACATATTTACCTATTGTATTATTTTGTACAGTTGTAAATTACAATAAATAAATAATTAAAAAAAATTGTTTATTTAATGACCAATATATTATTACATGTATGTTAATATAAATGAAATAACATATTGGTTATTTTATAAACTGTAAATTACATTATTATTAGAATTATTATTACATGTATGTTAATACAAATGATCACTAGTAGAGAGGTCCCTTCCCACTCGTGACAACACAGACGGTGAGTAAGCGCCATAGTGCTCTCCTGCAAACAGTGAATCCCACAACCTATCTTGAAATGCCCTTTAGGTAAAGGAAGGAAATTTATGTTTATTATGTATACATATAGTTTTGTTTGATATAATAGAATAGACGGGTGAAAAAAAAACATATAAATGATATAATTTATGACTCACATGTAAGTAGCAAACATTTTAATTAATCAGAATAATGTGCTTGCATTTCATTTGAAAGTTCTGTGGAATCTAACTTTTCTTCGGTTGGAAAACATTTGTTCAAAAGTGTATGTCGAGCTACACCAGGAAAACTAAGTACAAACTTTTTCAACTCCTTTGAATTCTCTACGCTTTTGCTATTCTGCAAGATAATTTCGCCAGTCTTTTGTCAATTCTTGTTAACTATTATCTTCTCGTCTTCATTTATCTTCTCCTAGTTTTTCTATTTAATTGACAATATCAGAGACATTCACATTTTGATTTACTTAAATTTGATTAATAAGTCTAGAAACTGCGGCTACAAATTTTGTAGAATTTATTCGTTTAAGTTACCTTCTAACTTGTTGAATTTATGAGGGAGGGAGGAGTACCCAGCGGCACCTCATCAATGTGTGACATAAAATTTAATATGCAGTGCAAATTTTTGTTTGAAACAGATTTTTTTAAACATCCATTTAGTTTCAACCTTTTCATTTATTTTAACACTCCAACGTTTCGGCTATTCCGGTCATTTTCAAGGATATTATTACACTATCACTGTCTATCGAAACCCAGCCTTTGTTAGATCTTTCCTCATCCATTCCTCTTCCCTATGGAATTCTATTCCCTCCTTTATTCGTAGTTTTAACTACCCTTCCAATCTTCAAATCCCGTAACTTCGACCACCTTCTGCCCACCCAATTCCGGAAGAATAACAATTGAAAGTTTCAAAAAAGGTTTATATATTTTCTCTATTAATGTTTCAGATTCTCTATTCATGTTTATTTATACTTGTAAATATTAGGAGAAATTAGACCTTTTTTATTTATTATCAGAAATGTTAGTCATCTTATGTTTTATGATATGACATATGGTTTTATTTCATTTTTTCTATTCTATAATATATATTCCGTTAATTATTTTTATTCATTTTTATCTTTTCAAATGTATTGTTTTATTATATTTTATGTCGTTTTATATTTTCATTTTTATTTCTTATTTTGCTTTAAAGCCTAATTTTTACGCCTGTATGTTATTCTAAAGGGATCAATCCCAGAATAATAAAGATTATTATTTTTATTATTATTATCACAAGCAAAAACATAGGTTATCAATATAATAGCAGGCAATATTGCCTTTTTCAAAATATTTATCATTAGTAATTAACACATTAACTAGTTTACTGTATTTAGTATCACATTATCTTTAAATTACTTATTCTATCAACAATACACTGTTGTAATAGTATGATAATAATATATATAATATGTGGCCTGCAATTATGTTGATAACTTTAGTTTTTGCCTGTGATAGTGTAATAAGATTCTTATTAAATAAAATAAAAATAAACATTTTTTGAAAAAAAATTGATGTTTTTTAATAACTACTATAAAATTTAATTATTATACCAGATTTCTCGTACAGCTCCTCTTCAATTTTCTGCGGATGTTATCGAACATCATTGTGTACAGGACATTTCTGAGAGTGCTAAAATGTCTTCTTAATGTCATGGGATATTTTATAGTTGGTCCTTGATAGTTTGACGTTGATAGCTTACGCCATGGTGGTTCTAAGTACATCGATGGCTTACTTCACAATGCAATTTCCTCCAACTTTTTGAAACATTTTAATTAAAAGTTCTTCCTTTACGAAAATTAAAACTTTAATTGTATTTCTCGTAAAGTCAGTGGAAAAAATTAGTTATTTCATCCCAATTTGTTATAATTCCAAGGAAACTTATGTATAATTAATAGTCAAAATTTATGATATTGCTGAAATATATTTTTTCATCAACATATTGTAAATTTATTTTTTCACATTTCAAGAAAAATACCACTCTTATGAAGATTAACGTTATGAATTTTATGGCTCATTAAACTTTGATTTGAGAGCTAATAGACATCTCTACGTCGAATAGTTCCTGAGATATAGATATCTTAAAATAAATTTACTAACTACTGATTTTTTGTTATGAAATATTGTTTTGTTTTAAAAAAAAACAGTATCTAGTGACCTATTGAACGTAAATAGCTTTATTAGGACTTATATTTTAGTAAATTTACTTTATTCTAAATAATGGTTTGTTAAGTTTTCTAGTGTTGTGTGTAGTTTTAAGGATATGGAGCTCCGAAAGAAAAATTAATTTTTTTTATTTTGACATTTAGGTGAAATAACTGAATTTTTTTCAACCGTTTTTTGTATTGTGGAATGCAAATCAACGATATGGAAACTTACTTTACGTAAAATACAATTTAAAGGTTTTCTCTTTAATTACAAATTACAATTTTTTTCTGAAATGTTTTAGGCATAAATCTAAATATTTTTAGTCACTAAATTAATTGAAAATTAATTAATTTTCTTAAAAGAGAGAACCTTTAATTGTATTTTTTCTAAAGTTAATTTCCATGTACTTAGCACCACTGTTAAGTAAGCCATCGATGTATTCCTTGACATTTGGCAGTATGTACGCTTATGTTAAACTGTGGAGGTCAGTATGTAAGTTATATTGTTTACGTCCCAAGGAGCTATTAAAGTCGTCATGAATGTTACTGGCGGTAAAATTAAATAAAATTTAAAATTTGTTATGTGAGTCACTATAGTTGTTAATATTTTTGTGATTCGTAGACCCAAATCGCATTCAAAAATTTCAAGTATTAAATTTCTGTCCAAGTTTTAGTTTTGATGGTTTTAAAAGTTATGAAAATGTCTTAGTCTTTAATTTCGGTTTCTCCCCACATTTATTCGGAATCGGTGTGTTATCAAAGAAACTGAAGAATGTGTTTTTAATAATCGCCATCGCAACCAAGTACATTATTTTCCTATTATTATTAAAAAAATGTATACTTGAAAATAAACAAGGATACAACAAAATACATGGCTAGCAATAGAAAGATGAACAGTTTCGGTGGTATTGATATTGGAGGAAAAACATTGTAATATGTAGGTAGATTTAATTATTTAGGGTTTACGATAAAACTAAAAAAAAATAAATTGATGTGAAAATAAAAGTGAGATTGAAGGTGGGAAATGCTTTTTATTTTTACTTTCGAAATTGCTTAGCATGCACTTTCTGTTCTAAAATTAACAAAACTATTATGCTTCTCACTGTACTTTATGGATTCGATACGTGGCCTGTTACCCTAAGGGAAGAACAGTGCATTTAGGTTGTTGAGAATAAAGGACTACTAAAAATATTCGGACCAAAAAAGGACGAATTAGTGGGAGAATTTTGTAGGTTACACAAGGCTGAATTAAGGAAACTGCACCCCGTAAATATAATCCAGGTTAGCATTGCTAAATAAGATTGCTACCAGCATTGCGGCGAATAAGATGGGCTTTTATGGTTGTGGATCTATTCATTACTAAAATATATCTTTTAGATGTTAATAAACACTGAACCGACGGGAAACGCCCGAGGGGTAAGCCGAAACGTAGATGGGACGAATGCGAGTTTGGTGGATTTGGGGAGACGTCACTTAATGGATGTATGACGGAGTGATTGATGTTATCATTGAACCTTCGGGTTACGAGCTATATAAACATAATCTTTCACACGTGATGCACTAATGTTTTATGTCCATTAATGTTGGAATGATGTTTAATGTTTTTTTTTAAATATTTATTTATTGCTATTTACAACTGTAATTATAATACATTTAGTAAATCTGATCTAAGTTAAATTGGAGTGTTACAGGCGTGTAGAGAAACTACCCATTGGTAGCACTCTAATGACATTTTACATTA
>NW_027107825.1:524240-527453 GCF_000696795.3 Halyomorpha halys | reverse complement strand
CAACTGTGTGGCAGATTGTAATATCTATCAATTAATAAATCTATCAACAAAAAAATAAATATAGTAATGACTAGTTAATCCTATAGGAACTTTCGCATTAGATACATTTCATTCTCCTCTTTAATTAATTAGAATATATATGCGATATCATGTTAATTAGTATAAACAATATAATATTATCAAGCCAGTCTACTCAACACAAGCAATTGTAAAAGCTGCATACTTTAGTACGACTTTTTTTTATTAATAAGTAATTACGCCCCACTTTAGTTTTATAGTTAAGATTCGGTTATCTGTAAACCCTGAATTGTACCTACTGAGGCCTCGTAGTTAGACCGTACCTTAACATATGCTTTAAGCAGGCTACGAATTTTTGCTAGTAACCGGTGGGCCTAAATTCATCACATGAAAATTTAAAATCTTTTGAGCTGCTCAAAAAACGTTTCATATTTAGAAACAGATTGACTAAACATGTTTAATTTTTCAATATTTTTAGATAGATTGTTCTTAACATTCTTGTAATTATTATTATTGTTATTGGCGGGAGAAACTGTGGAGGTCCAAAGCCTCGCACAATGCACTACGGAAATACATCGCGCGTTTCATGACGTTGTTTTCATAGAGTGGGTCCGTCACTCCCACGCCTATTTTTGTGAGTGCCACCCATTGGCTAACGGGCCTCAGAAATGCCCATGGGGAAGGGGCTGTGAGTGAGTATAGTATAATTATATGCTTGAATAAATCCCACATAGGGCCAGGGATTCGAACTCGCTAACTTTGGGTTGCCAGACAGGCGCTTTACCACGCTGCTACCGTCACCCGCTTCATTTTTGGAATATCTCTGTATATTTAAATAGATAAAACTCATAAATTGGTTAAGATTTTAGTTCTAAATATTTTTTATATGCACAGTTTGCCAGACTAAATAAATTTGATGCAATAATTTGCAAGATCATGAGCTCGAATGGTTTAAAACATTCATGCTATATAGTTGAATAATTTAGGCCATGAATAATAAAAATCATTGAGTTCACTCGACCGTCGCATAATTATTCCATAACATATGATCCGTCGAACACAGGACTCAACATACGCTCCTGGGGAACGTACTTAGGAATTTTGTCCTTTTCGAAATCTATAAAACTCTATTAAAACCGTCTTGATCCACCATTTCTCCATTTAATTATATATATATAAAAAATTTTCATTATTTTAATTTTAATTAATTTTCATTTTTTACATACCTTTAGATACTGGATTTTCATTTGTATATTATTCTGTTTTTCTTCCCTTTTATAGTTTTAATATTACTACATTGTCATATTTCTTTTATCTTCTTATAATTCTCAACCCTTTACATTCTTTTTTTAATAACCTTTTATCTTCTTATTTTCATATAATATAATATATATAATAAAAGTAAAGTTGGTAGGGGAGGAAGAATAATAAAAGAGTGAAAAAGAGAGTAAAAAGAATAATAATAAATGTATAAAACTCATCGTCTTATGCCAGTAATATAAAGCTAAAGTAAGACGGTGCATATAATGAGAACAAAGTTATAAAAATACGTTAGAACTTTTATATTGCTAATAATATTCCGCTATATTTATTAATTATTTTATCTAACACTATTTTGATATTAGTAATACTGTTTAATGATTTTATTATTACTATATTTTCTAATAGTTTTTATCTTTTTATAAACTTATGCTTTACCTTTTCTTTCAATACTACTAATACATCTATATTTTGTGTTATCTTTATATTTTATACTTATTCTGTACTACCTTTTATTCATTATGGTTTATAGGTTGTTCTTTGTTCTTAGCCCTGATAAAGACCTGAAATTTCGGCCGAAACGTTGGAAGTAATTTATATCTTCTTATATATTATATCGTAAGTGAATGATGATTCGTAGTTTATAATCTTAGTTCTATACTTTTAACAAGAGCCGTGTAAACTAGACCATAAATGCATTATAAAATATATTAACACTGACAGTAGCTTTGAAATTAAAACTCGAATGGCTTCTGCGAATTTAAATGGAGTAAGAGAAACACGCCCGTTGGCAACAGGCCTAAACTGCACCTGACTGTTTTAAATCGGGCTACTGGCCTTAGACAAGCGGTGAATAAAACCGAATATTCAATGAAAAGGAAGTGGTACCGAGAACTAAGAGCAATTACATGCAAGTGGTAGGGGGGGGGGCGGAGTGAAAAGGAAGCTTTCGTCGCTTGGTTAGTACTACCCCCTCTCATCCCCTTCCCTTGTTAGCTCTCTAAACACCACAACTTATAATTATATTTACCGACAACTTTTACCGCTTGATCCCTCTCACGAAGTTTAAAACGTCGATAGTTCTAGGTTGACTTTCCTGTTGGAAAATAATTAAAAAGGTGCTTGCTGAATAGGGAGTGAAGTATACTGGCAGTATTATCCTATTAGGATAAAATTAATAGGATAAGGTATGGAAATAAATAATAAAATGTTACTAATTGTAGTGAGTAACAAATACGGCGATGGTTTAGGGTTATAAGATAGTTAAAGAATATAAAATTAAAAGAAAAAAAATTCATTCCACGTAAGGATAATTAAATTGTAAACTAAGAGAAACTATTTTTTTTTTTAATTTAAACTCAATTTAAGATTTATTATTTTTATATATTTATTTATTGATATTTACAACTGTATAAAAAATACAACAATTAAATTTGATCATAATGACATAATGATATGATACAGCATGTAGAGAAACTACCCAGTAGTAGAACTCTAATAACAGTTTACAATATTAGGTCACGAGGCCATCTTCTTTTCAGGTGCCTCGGAGGATTTCCAGGAATGGAAGAGGAAGCAAGATTAGAAACTAATGGATTTGGGTGGTTAGGGAGTTTATAATGGAAGGAGTGATATCTGGTTCGGGGTAGATCGGTTACATAGGGAACATTAAGGTCTTAATGTATGATTTTATTTGTGACAAAGTAAGGAGCATTAAGGATTTTACGAAGGATTTTCGATTGTAAGGATTGAATAAGAGAGGAATTCGAAGGTTTAGTGGAGCCCGAAAGCTCAACTCCATATGTCCAGATTGGCCTTATTACAGTCATGTAGATCAGTCTATATCGTCTAATATCGTGTTCGGACGAGATCGGTTACATAAGGAACATTTAGGTCTTTATGGATGGTTTTATTAGTAACAAAGTAAGGAGCATT
>NW_027107825.1:517569-523750 GCF_000696795.3 Halyomorpha halys | reverse complement strand
TATATATATGGTATTTATTTTTTAAATAAATCAAATGGTGTCCTTCTTAAGTTTTAACACTCACTATTCTATCAAGAGTCCAACGTTTCGGCCAATTCGGCCATCTTCAAGGACAATCTAACAGCTTATTATACATTCATATGTAACGATTTTAACAACAACATTATTATTGATAATTTAGCCTACCTTAAATATAAATTTACACTTCACATCCAAATTTAAAAGTGCTATTCTGTCCTGGTCATTAATTACAGGTCAAATTACCCTATGAAAAAGTCAATTAATAGTGAATCATATTAATTATTAATAAGCTTATGTTTATTTACCTATTTTGTCACAATTTTATTAATTTAAAAAAAAATTAATTTTAGATCAGCTTACACTATTAACTGTCACATGAAAAATTTGGGATATAAACCTCAAACATTACAAAGATAGGATGGAAAATAAAATAACAAACAATAAAGCAATTAACATAAAAGGTTTAGATCAATATATCAGAAGAAATACAGAAGTCATTTAAGGATTATGATTCAAGAATACCCATTATGTTACAGACTAAACAATAATATTAATTAACAATTTTACCATACGTTATTTATAGTTGAGGAAGTTTGAGTAGTTTTTTTTTGTTATTACATTAAGTTTTAAGTATTGGAATTTACAAAGGAGGTTTTAAGCCTTGGCTTTTAAGTCCTCCATCCCTAACTAAAATCCAGGGAATTAGGGGTCTAACTTTCCGGGGGATCCATCTTTACTGAAAAGAAGGGGTTGAAATTCGATTTCTTCATCTCTTCTTCACCCTTTCTATCACCCTCTAGGCATTCGGTCTGTATATGTCTCAACAAACATACAAAAGGAGGTGTAAATATATTGCTTTTCTCCTCAAAGGTAAACGTAAAGAAGATTTCTGTTTACATAACGAATTTATTTTCTACTTTTATCTGAGAAAGGGCCTTCCATGCAATAGTTTATTTATTCTTAGACAAAATTTTAAATGATTAGATTCAAATGCCACTGAAAAATTAATATGATTACAAGTAAATCGAAAATTCCCTAATTTCAGGACATTTTATAATGTCATAGTTGAAGAAAACATTTTTTTCCTTAAAAAAATTAAAGAAACCCAGTATTATATTAATATTTTTTATACAATAGATTAAAGTAATTTTTCTTAGATTTTAAACATTGTTACATATTTTAAATTCCTAATCCAAGAAGTCATAATTATTTATTAATGGATAATGTGTTATTATTAAATATCTGGTGGTGACGCAGTATAGAGGGAAGCGCCGGGATCTCCTGGAGTCCTCCACTTTCCTCAAGTGGGGGGTTCGATTCTGAGTCCCCCTTGCTGAATGTAAATTTTAATGATTGTATTTAATATATTATTTTACTTAAAGTTAAAATTAGTTTTTCCTTTTTTTTGTGCGTGTTTTATCTTATATTTCTTATTTCATTATTATTTAATCTATATATTTGTAGATATATTGTGAGCTCTACGGTACCTATTAACATGGTGTATAAATATATGATAATATTATATTACATAATTAAAAAAAATTCATACAATTTTCACTAATCACGTTACTTTGAGTTCAAATTCCATCATATGTGATCGTGAAAACCGACTGTAATAAAAGTTTTAATTTTTTTAACGATTACATAACTATATATTTCTTGATAAGTAGGTTAAATTAAAAACAGACGTTTATAAATTTTTATTCATTTCTTCCTATGTAGCAAGCCCTACAGAAGATAAGTTATGCATGAACTATGTTAAAGTTTATATTATGTATACAAAGTTGCATTAGTATTGGATATTTTGAATCAGAAAATTGTACAGAAGATCATATATAGAAAATTATTTACAAACGAAAAGAAGAATATTTAATAAAAGCATAAAGATGAGGGAGAGAAAAAAATTGTTACAATAAATAAATTGCAACTGAGTACAAAGAGTGAAATAAAAAACAGAAATAAAAAAAATCACATTACAGATGCTTCTTATAATTCCTACTTTTAGGTATGTTTTGTTAAAAGCTTATCTAACTATAGTAAAGAAAACTTTTTATCTTTAAATTTCTACAATATAAAACCCTCGATTATGTTTTAATTAATAATAATAAATAATATATATGTATAAAATACCAATAATGTGTATATGATAATAATAACTTAATAAAAAAAAAGTAAGATTAAGAAAAAGAACAAAAGGTCAACAAATTTGTTATAATTTAAAATATAAAGGAATTCTATTTGGTCTCGGTTAACAAAAAATAAATAAAATAAAATAAGGGAAAGCATAATTACTTAGAACAAAAAATGAGTATAAAAGCAACTATATACGAAAACAACTATATACGTACATACATACATATATCATTGAGAACTTCTTACTACAACTACTTATCTGTAAGTTAATAGTACAGTAATTGGTAATTGATAGTTAAAAGTAGTATGATGTATTCCAATTAGGATTAAACTATATTATAATACAATGAAGAATAATTATAATAAATAATAAATATCAATACGACTTAATTTCTAACCATCAACTAGTGAAATAGCAAGATGGAAAAATAAAAATTAAGAATTTCAAATTATAGCTTATAATATAACTTTTTAAATCAAATTTAGTTTAAATAAAAGATGTCTAATCACAAATATGAAATGTGCACTTCTGGAAGAGTATTACATTAAATAATTAAAAAAATCGTATATGCAATTCCACACCGATTTCAGCAAAAGCGTCAAAGAGTTACGGGACTTTTTTTTATGGGAATCCCTGTGGAGAAAATAAAACGGATGCAATAAATTTCACTCGACTAAATAAAAAAAAAGTATAAACAAATAAAAAATGCTTTTATAAAAATGAATCCCCAAATACAGCAGGAACAATGTAACCGATCTATGATTTATTGGCCTCACAATGTTACACCGTCGATTATTCGGACGTCAATCAAGAAGGCCGCCTATTATCCGGACTAATCTTGATTTTTTTTAAATTTGGGTAGGTTTAAAACATTTTTCCGATTTGATAAATTAAACCATAACTCGATAATGTTCCAAATTGTGTTGAAGCATCTATTCAACGCTTTCTTTGATTATATATGAGTCTTTCTGTTGAAGAATTATTTGATATTTTAAAGAACTTACCCTGAATGTTATGAATGCTTTCTTAGGCTGTAAACGAACAATGTTTTTGAAATTTTAAGGTAATACGAAGTGATGATTTTGGGCGATGTCAGTGAAGAACTCAAATGAAAACGTTTTTATCGGTGCCAACGTTTCGGCCTAAATTTACTGCATTCATCAGGGTTAAGAAAAAAACAATATAACGAACATAGTGATCAAATGGTAGGAAAACAAGAAACATTATAAGAGAACAGACAATGTAGGTTCATAAGTAGTATTGAATAAAATTTATAGTATAATATTATTAGAATAATATTGAAACTGTATTCAATAATATACAGGGAAAATATTTATATTTTTTAGGAATGAAAAAAGAAAATAATATAATTTTAGAATCAACTATATATGTATAAATTTGGAAATTATTTAAAATTTCAGTAATATAAATAATCTTAATAATAATTTCCCATTTTGTACCTGTATTTATTTATTTATTCGTTTGTTTCTTATATCTACATTATTTCTTTTTTTATTATTGCTATTTTCCCTGTATATTACTTTATACAGTTTCAATATTATTCTTATAATATTATACTATAAATTTTCTTCAATACTGCTTATGTACCTACATTATCTGTTCTCCTCTTGTTTCTTGTTTTTCTATAATTCCATTGAATCATCATGCATCATGTTCTTTATCTTGTTCTTTTTCTTAATCCTGACGAATGCCTTAAATTCAGGCCGAAACGTTGGCACTAAACTAATAAATAAGTTTTTACTTATTTGTGTCCTTCACTGACTACACCCCCCCCCCCGACCATCTTATCTTATTTATCTTCGGTCAACTATCTTCACCTCTTGGTTTATTTTATATTAATACTATTTTTTTTTTTTTTGTAATTGTCTTTTCACTTATTTAAAAAAAAAAATAATTCTACCTTTTCGTATCCTATCATTTTATCATGTCAAATTGTTTTTAGTTGTTTTTGTATCTTTTTATCCCTGATGAAGCTCTCTACAAAGTTGGGCAAAACTTCGGAAAATAAATAGTTGCTATTTTTTTTTTTTTTTTTTTTTTTTTTTACCACAACCGTGTGACCATTTTCTTGGGTATTTATAAAAAAAAAAAAAAGATAATTAAAGGAAAGTTTTTCTATTTTGAATACGAATTTCTGAAGTAAAGAATATCAATATAAAAAAAAATGTATAATATTCAGTTTGAATGCATAAAAATAAATATCCGACATATAAAATGATATGACACACACACTCATATATATGATACTTGATACTTGATACTAAATTCAAGTTTTAGTTTTACTAGCGCGCATACGAAATCAAATTACACTTCAAGCTGCTTGGATAAGTAAAAATTTTGTTTCTTTAATTTTACTTTAGTTAATAGTTTCTTTGCCATGGAAATTCCTTTCCACTTAGTTCGTGGTACTTGCTAAAGGAATGTTAGAACTCTAACAAGTAATCGTCTTTAAAGTACACGAGATCGCTCTCTCGTTAATGTGTTTTCTGACTGGCGTTCCATTTTCGATGCATACTTTCCTTAGTAATTAAGATGAAATTAATTTGGTTCAAGTTCGAAGCTAGAGTTACATGCCTCTCTCTTCGGTTTATATATATTCCTTATTTTGATGTAGAACTATCCTATCTCAAATAATAAATATTTTGTTATACGTTCATTGGTTAACAATATTCGATATATAAAAGGAAGATGGTTCGGGTGCGGTAAAAATTATTAAAATAGTAATTAAACTGTTTTTTGTGAGCCAACGTTTCGCACCACTTTGCAAGGATTCATCAGGGCTAAAAAAAGTAAGAAAATAGACAAAAAATAAGAATAAAATTAGGTGTGGCAATATCAAATTTAAAATACTTGAAAATTTGTATTAAAATGTACAAATTTGTTGGGGTGAGGGGTTTTTCGTGATTAAAAAACAATTATCTTCTCTGGAGTAAATGTTCCCTGGTTCGGGTGATAAATAAAAAAAAATGGAAGACCTGAAAACAATCTGATAAAAAAAAATAATAATAATAAATAAAATAATAAGGAAAATGAAATGATGAAAAAATTTAATTTAACAATAATTATATTATTTCAATTTCTTGAGACAAGGTAATTATTTATTAAATAAATCAAATATTGTATCCATTTTTGTCTCAACACTTTTATTTTTCACCAGTCCAACGTTTCGGCCATTCTTGCCATCCTCAAGGACATCTTCAATATAATTTCTTCCTCACATTAATTTAAAGTTTCTTTTGCAGGCTATTCTGCCCAGGTCATTTTCTTTATTATAAATTAAAAGCCTATTTTTTAAAATTTAAAATCTTTAATATTTAATTTTTCTTCTATAAGATTATCCACAATTAATACACTACCATATAACAATGTAATATGGAAATTTGATAATCAGAATAAATACCAAATTGAGACAAAAATGCAAATTAAAATAAAATAAATTAATTTTAAAACAAGGCTGACCTGTGTGAGTGGGAGGTTATAAATGGTTCGTTATATGGTAGTGTATTAATTGTGGATAATCTTATATAAGAAAAATTAACTATTATTGATTTTAAATTTTAAAAAATAGGCTTTTAACTTATAATAAAGAAAATGACCTGGGCAGAATAGCTTGCAAAAGAAACTTTAAATTAATGTGAGGAAGAAATTATATTGAAGATGTCCTGCGATAGAAATTATAAATTAATGTGAGAAGGATTTTTGTATTGAAGGTATGTTATATTATATAGTGAATAATGATGTTGTTGTAAATGTTTAAAAAATGAAGATATAATATAAGCTGTTAAATATTTAGATGTCCCTGAAGATGGCTAGAATGGCCGAAACGTTGGACTGGTGAAAAATAAAAGTGTTGAGACAAAAATGGATACAAATTTTTGATTTATTTAATAATTAATTTATATTATTAAAATTACAATAAATCAATTTTATATCCAAATCCGTCTCAACACTTTATTTTTTCATTAGTCCAACGTTTCGGCCTTTCTAGCCATCTTCAGGGACATC
>NW_027107825.1:506589-517426 GCF_000696795.3 Halyomorpha halys | reverse complement strand
AAAAAAAATGAAATGATAAAAATTTTTTTTCCAAAAGATGAACAATTTTATAATAAAATTGAAATATAAACAAATGAAATAAAAAAATGAATTGTGTTCTATTGTTACAAAAAAGGAATGAATTATAAAGTAAAAAAAAATATTTGCATATAAATACAAAACTAGTACAATAGTAATAATAATAAATATTATCTTATACTCAAGGTATACTTATCAGGGAAAAATATAAACTAAAATCCTAATACATAAACTATAAATCTGATTATTTAGAGCACTTACTCAGCCTCCACTGGCTCAGTACCAGTGACGCGGTGAGAAGGCTGTGCTGGGATCTCGAAGAGCCTTACTGTACCCTTCATAGAGATTGTAAATATTGTGTTTATTTTACTTAATTGGTTATATTCATTTCATTTATTTATTTTTCTTCTTATATACATATAGAGATTTAATTTATTTTAATATTTATATATTTTTTATTTTAAATTGCATTTTTGTTTCAATCTGGTATTTATTCCAATTCTCAAGGGCAGAATAGCCTGCAATAGAAATTATAAATTAATGTGAGAAGGATTTTTGTATTGAAGGTATGTTATATTATATAGTGAATAATGATGATGTTGTAAATGTTTAAAGAATGAAGATATAATATAAGCTGTTAAATATGTCCCTGAAGATGGCTAGAAAGGCCGAAACGTTGGACTAATGAAAAAATAAAGTTTGAGACGGATTTGGATATAAAATTGATTTATTTAATAAATATTACCTTGTCTCAAAAAATTTTGAAATAATATAATTAAAATTAAAAATTAATAAAATTAAAATATAAACAAATGAAATAAAAAAATGAATTGTGTTCTATTGTTACAAAAAAGGAATGAATTATAAAGTAAAAAAAAATATTTGCATATAAATACAAAACTAGTACAATAGTAATAATAATAAATATTATCTTATACTCAAGGTATACTTATCAGGGAAAAATATAAACTAAAATCCTAATACATAAACTATAAATCTGATTATTTAGAGCACTTACTCAGCCTCCACTGGCTCAGTACCAGTGACGCGGTGAGAAGGCTGTGCTGGGATCTCGAAGAGCCTTACTGTACCCTTCATAGAGATTGTAAATATTGTGTTTATTTTACTTAATTGGTTATATTCATTTCATTTATTTATTTTTCTTCTTATATACATATAGAGATTTAATTTATTTTTATATTTATATATTTTTTTATTATTATTTGTGTATTTGAGTGTACAATTATCTCAATCACCCAAATTTCTGGCAGATTGTAATATTAACAATAAATAAAAGTTTGTAAATTACAATAAAAATCTGATTATGAAAATCAAATAATAATATCGATTTTAAGAACGCCGATTTGCCTGCCAAGGTGGGTTTTGCAAATTAGTAATTTTCATGGTAGTTCTAAAAGTGGCAACTGCCTACTCGCTACTTGTAACTGCTCCATGCCGAATGGAACGGAGATCAATGTGGAGTTAAGACGAGCTCCTAGAATTACATTTATCCTGAATTCCATCACGCCAGGCCATAAATCAATCACTTGAATAGATCGTGAGAATGAAAAACTGATGGATTGGAACGACGAACTGTACAGTATTTTAGTGTTTTCAGGACTATGGTATACTAATAGAATGAAACTTCTATGTAATGTATACTCAAGGAAAATATGGTTTTGTTCGTTATATGAAAGTTTCCGTTAAGAAGCAGTTTATATAAAATTATTTACACATTGTTATTTAGTGTATTGTAAGTCCGAATAACGCGATTTTTATACAGTTAAAAAAAATTGAGAGAGGATGAAAAAACATTTTCGAAAGCGTTTAAGGATAGTGCATATATCTTTATAAATTCTTCAGACCACCGGACAATTGGAGAATCCGAAATTAGATATTGCCTACTTCCCTATAAAGTGGTATGGTATGGTATGGTAGCCACGCCACTGACTAGGTGGAAGTAGGGCCGTCCGTAGCTCATATGGTTAGGCGCAGTCTTACCGATCTGAGGTCTGCTGGTGGCACCGGTTCAAATCCAGCCTGGGACGTTGACTTTTTTCATTGAGTGGCGGTCCCACAAAATGAAAAACTTGACCCCCAACCATATTAAGGCAGTATTGGACTCCAATGGGAGTTATGGCCGAAAAAAAATCATAACGGTAGAATGGTGTGGATCGTCAGTTAGGAATTCTTGGAACCGTGTTCATTCCCAAAACTTCAGTAAATTCACTTTTAGCACTCCAGTAACTTAACTTCTAGATATCAAGTAAGTATACTAGCAGTACGGTAGTTCCACCCCTCGCACTCCTATCTTAGCATTCCAATAAATCCGCTTCATCGATCAACAGTTCCATACGGAGTGACTATTCGTGGCCTCCTTAATGAACATTAATTAAAAAAAAATCAAATATATCTACAAATTTCTCAATGTTCATACCGTATTCCGATTTATTATAAATAATAAAATGATAACATATAAGAACACTGTGCCAACACTAAACCAGTTAGCTTAATTAATTTAGTTTAAAAATTATAAAGTATAATGAAATAGAATAATATTAATATTTTATTCAATGCAAACAAAAACTATTCCAAAGACAACTTCAGAAAAGCCACTCTTTAAGTAATAGAAACTTTATGGATCATTCTACTTATTTCAAGCACTGTTGACTTGGAAAATTTTTCCTCAACTTTTTTTTTTTATTATTTTCCGGGACGAGCTTGTGAAAAGTTTTTCCTCTCTAAATTCATAACCATCATAAACTTTATAACTTAATGTACTTGTACTGTATTAATGCACTTTCAGAGTATATAGGTTTAACACTGATTAAAATTAAATATTTAGTTTATCAAAATCGTAGGTGTTAATAAAATTTTGGTTTCGTATTTCTGAAAATGTTTAAAACATACAAGTGACCTCTCAAGATTTTGGTTTTATACATTCTATATCAGTATGGCAATAATGGAAAACAATAATATAATACGAAAATAAGGAAGGAAAAACTTTATTAAAATATAAATATAAAGTTGTCCTGCTCAACTTCATTGGGTTGCTAGTCACACAGCATACTTATTTTAGTTTAATTAGACACTATTTTTAATCTTACGACAAATAAGCCTAGATAAGTATACTATAATAAAACAATAATTATAAACATTAGTAATATATAACATTAAAACATGACTTTTTTTCTCATTTTTTCCTTTTTATATTTTCATGATTTTTTTTCTCCTTTTTTATCCTTTCCCCTCTTTTTCCCTTTCATAGTTCGGCCTCAACCCAATGTTTCTTTTAACAGAATAATGGATAAAATAGTGATAGAGATTTGGGAAAATATATGTAAGTAAGAAATTTAAATTTTAAATAATCAACAAACTATATTAAAATTAATATACAATAAGTATAGAATAAATATTAAGATATTAAAAATATATACAAAAATAATAAAGTAACAAATAATATATCCAATGTATGCATGCCATCCTTCCTCTGGGTGACTCCATTACTCAATAATTTCCATGCATGTGGTGGTGGATGATTTCCAGGGAGTCAAGTATTATATTCTCTGTTATCCTAGCCACGTCCTTGACATCGACCCCGAGCTCCTCCATGAAGCTCCTAGTTGTGCTGGGTATCGTTCCACGGGCTCCGAACCAGAGGCCTCTCACGTTGAAGTCTCGTTCTCCGAAGCCCTCACGGAACTTCTCCTTGAGGAAAGGGATACATTTATCGTAGATTTCCTTCTTTTCCCTATCTACCTTATTTGCCTGGTCAAGGTCGTTATTTTCATATCTCACAGTGGGATCCAGAATGATTTCTGACTTCCCCTTCTTAGGGAAAGCAACAATACCCGCATATCATGTGGATCCATCCGTATAGTATATAGTAGACCTCGTCGAAGCAGGCATAATAATAACCATTTTCTTATTTTTTTTTTTTTTACTTTTTGATTTATCTTGATCTAAGCAGTTATTACTAATTTTAATTTTAATTAGATTTAGATTTGATTTTAAAGCCAATAAAATTAATATAGGAACCCGAAGATTCAATGCTGATACCACTATTTACTGTATACATACTTTGTTCAGCAATGCCCGCCCAAACCCTAATCTACTAACCGAAATCCTTCCTCCTACGTTTCGCTCTACTCCTCGGACGTATACATTTCAGGGATACGTTCGTCATAGCCATACATTCTTACACGTCCACCTTTTTCGCAGCAATTCTAAAGCCTGAATTATATTTAGAGGGTACAATTTCCTCAGTTAGATGTTGTGTAGCCTTCTGAATTATCTGGTTAACTTATCCTTTTGTGGCTCAAATATTTTGCTTAATTTGAAGATGGTCAGGGTTACGGTCAAAAGAAAACGAAAAATAGTTATATTTTGACATAGTTGGATGATAAGATACAAAAAGGTAAATTAAAGTAGGGATAAAATTATGTTAATGTAAGAAAAAAAAGAAATAAAGTAGACAATGATAAGAATATTAAAAAAAAATACGCAAACTATTAGGTTAAAAATGAACACGTGAGGTTCAATTAATCCTTCCTTAATGAACCTTTTTGTATCTTATTCCCTTACTATGCTAAAATATTTTTAGTTGTTTTTGTATATTTTTAGCCCTGGTGAAGCTCAATAAAGTGGGACGAAACGTCGGGAAATTAACTACTTATTTAACATTTTTTTTATTTTGACCGCACCCCTAACCATCTTTTTTATAATTTGAAAAGTGATATGGTAAATTATATATAATTTTACGTTATATTTTATTTTCAAAAATCTTTTTGGCGCTATTCATCCCTTAGTGGAAGAGGTCACGTTTCACTTTGGTAAAGAGCAGTAAAAAGGATAATAGTTTATTAAATCAAACTTTTAAATTTCTGAATAGAAGGTTTGAGCTCAGAATTTTTGATATTGAAAAAATATCATCGTCATAATTTAATCATCTTAATTAAAACCTCGCTTTTATTTCCTCATCAATTTTGTTTTTCCTTGTTACTGTAGATCCTAAATACATAATCCTCTTTACCTGTTCAAACGTATTTCCTCCTATATCTACATAATAGAAATTTCTCCCATTTCTATTGCTAACGATATATTTTGCATAATTTATTCAAATTCTTGGGACTGGTATTTATGTGTTAAATAAATCATATTGTATCCTTATCAAGTCTCAAAACTCTTTATTATATCAATAGTCCAACATTTCGGCCAATTCGCCATCCTCAAGGGGAATATTAAATATAAATTCACACCTCACATCAAAATTAAAAAAAAAAAAATGTTTTACTGGCTATTTTGCCCAGGTCATCAAATTCAAGTCAAAATCACCCTATTTTTTTATAACTTCATTAATTTTTAAAACTTTAATTTTAGATTAAAAGTACACTATCCACTATTAGATAAACATATCTAATAGTATATCATAACACAGTTTATCTAATTGTGGATAGTGTAGTTTTAATCTAAAATTAAAGTTTTAAAAATTAATGAAGTTATAAAAAAATAGGGTGATTTGGACTTGAATTTGATGACCTGGCCAAAATAGCCTGTAAAATATATATTTTTTTTAATGGAATATGGTCCGGGTGTGGTAAAAAAAAACTCAAATAGTAGATAATTATACTATTTTATTGAACCAACGTTTCGCCCCATGTTGCAGGGCTTCGTCAGGGCTAAAAAAGATACAAACACTATAGTTACAAAAAGGAAAAAAGAAAAAACATAAGTATAAAATAACAGGGGTATAAAATGAAAATTAAGATATAATAAGAAAAATTAAAGGTTGTAAATAGGAAATGAAAAGGGTAATAGTAACAGATAGATAAGAGAAGAAATATTAAAGAATGTACAAATAAAGAGATGAAAAAAAAATATATATATACAAATCAAATGATGAGACAGAATGCATACCTGTTTTGACGGCAGTCAAAAACAAAGTGACGGTTTGTATTGGGAGGAGTGGGGATGGCAGTTATGCCACAATAACGAAAATAATTTTTAAAGTAAACACAGTAAAAAATATTTAAATTAGGTGAACAATAAATGGTAATATACATAATAGGGGGAGAAGGAATATTAATAAAAAAACAGATAGAAAAACAAAGGAATAGTAAAGTATAAAATAATGGGATTCAATGTGTGAAAGTGATTGAGAAACAAAATATACCAAATGAGCGGAGATACAGAAAAGTGTAAAATATAATAGAAAATTAATAATAAAGTAATTAATATAAGTACACTTAAGAAGGTAACACATGAATATAAATGAAACAGGAAGGATATAGAATATAAAAATAATAAAAAAAAGAAAATGTGAGAATTTAGAAAAACAAGAATAAAAGATATGACAAGAAAATGGGTTTCGGAAATGCAGAAAAAAGTGAAAAAAAAGTATTATGAGGATTTTATTACGTCCATTTTTTAATTTTAATGTGAAGTGTGAATTCATTTAAGATTGAGGATGGCCGAATTGGCCGAAACGTTGGACTATGATGTAATATAGAATGTTGAGACTTAATTAGGATACAATATGATTTATTTAACAGATATATTTTATTTTCCGTGTATTTGTTTCAAAACCTAGTTCCTTACTAAATTTTATCAACATGTCTTTTTTATGGTTTCCTCGTGGCCGAATAATACCATACCCAAGCACATGTATTTTACCACCTGAAGTTCTACTCTTTTATTGTATGCATTACATTTCTAGTAACGTATTCTAGTACTGAATTAAATAAGATAGGTGATAGATATTTAACTTGTTTTAAATCTAGTCCTACCTCAAACTTCTCAGAATAGGGATTACCGATTTTAACTTCATTCTGTTTCATATTTCATAATGTGTTCATAAGAAGCACATCTGTAATGTATAAGTTTAATATATTTTAAAATTTCAGCATTTTTTTTTTTTCAGATTTGTAGTAACTTAATTATTTTTTTTTTTAAATGTGTAAAAAATTAAAGACAAAAAAAAAAACTTAAAACATTTTTCCCAAGTACATCGCACGAGGCCCTGGACCTCCTCGGTCTGTCGCGCCAATTATTGATTAATTTTAATTTTTAAAACATTTTTTCAAAAAATTTAATTAATTTACTTTTTATTAACCTTTATTCAGCGTTTTACAGCTAAGTATAACGCAACATTCTTTCCCCCGCAGTCTACCAAAAGCAATATAAGCACCTTCATAACAGGGAAATTTAACTTTCTAATGAGATATGGTTTGTTTTTAAATGAAGCATTCTGAATACCTAAATGCCCCTTCCAGACTTTAAAAATCAATCTTCGTAAGAATTTCTGAAAAGTGAAGAATTATACAGACTTATGAATTTAAAATCAGCTATCAGTTGGCAATAAATAATTACTTTAAAATACAATAGTAAAACCTATCTAGAATTATGTAGTACTTATGAACATAAGTAAAGTTTCTGGACAGAAGAAACTTATAAATATAAGTTCAAACCTTTCAATCCAAAGTCTTTTAAAAAAAGTCAATGCTTCTTACTGATGTCAATACCGTTAACACCCTTTATAACAACGTTAATATACTATTTTTAAATAATTAATATTACTGTATTATATTTTTAGTAGGATTAGTCTCACTTTATTAAATAAAAATTCACAAAATTCCATGAGAAACTCACTTTTCATCCTAATCTCCTAGAATAATCCCTTTCTAGTATTACCCTTAATAACCATCTCCTTGGATAATGAAAACGTAGTGGCCCAGAGATCTATTGTAAAATTTCATATTGGAGTTTCGACAACTGCTAGCGCCCTTACTCTTGCTCCCTCCACTGGCTTTTAATTCCAGTGCCGTGGTTGAAAGAGAAGCGCTGAGAACTCCCGGAGTTCAGCCTTTCTTTACGATGGCCTTATCCCCTCTCCTCACCCCCCTAAGCTTGGAGCTTCCCTACACAGTGGGGCGAAACGTCAGAAAATAAATAGTTGTAATAATAAGTAATAAACTATTTTTGTTTCTCCTTTGACCGCAACCCTGACCATCTTCCTATACAGGAAAATAAATAGTTGTAAACTATTTTTGTTTCTCCTTTGACCGCAACCCTGACCATCTTCCTATATATAAATTTTATTGTAATATTGGAATTTATTTTTACTTTTTTTTATGTAATCTATTTTAGCTTTCATTTTTTTTCATTTAAATATTTTTATTTTAATTACATTTTTTAATTTTATGTGTAAAATTGTTCATATTTATTTTATACTTTGGGGTAGCTTAGTAAGTAAGGCACTCTGTTTCTATTTTCCGGGCTCGAATTCGAATCCGGATGTGGCTGATGATTATTTTATATTTCAAAATAGCTAGCTGTGAGTCATCCATGTGGGTTTTGGAGCCCTCCTAGGACACAAATAGGCTCTATATATATTTTTTCTCGAAAATTGTGTTTGGAAAATTGGAGAACAAGACAGTAAGGGATCAGTAGTACAGTCTTGATAGCAACTAATTAAATCCTTATGCTTGGTCTTTTTCAAGTAATTTAATATGTAACTAGATCAATATGATTCTAATTGTACCCTTCTTGTATTACAATTAATTAGAGAGACATCACGTTTCCTGTTTCAGAGGGTCGCGGCGAAGTCACAGCAGAAGTAGTCGTCTCCCCACCAGAGGCAGAATCGGGTACGAAGGTCGTTCTCCATTGCCACCACACCATCAGCTCAGGTGACAAGCTCTCTTCCCTCAAGTGGTACAAGGATGGCAAGGAGTTCTACAGGTTCTGCCCCAGTCTCATCCCCGTGGTACAAGTCTTCCCTTTGCCTTATGTATACGTCGATGTGAGTACATAATTACTACTTCTATTTAGTTGATAATAGTGGACCGTATATTTATATGAGGATAAGATTCAATTTTTGTCTGAAAGATATTTTTATTTCTTTATAAGTCCGACGTTTCGGCAAATTAGGCCATCCTCCATGAGACTTTATCACAAACAGCTTTTATTATACATATGATCTTTAACAATTTTAAACAAATAACAATATTATTAATAAATATCATACCTTAATACAATTTTAGAACCATATCATTTAAAACAACAACTTTATGCAGGCTATTCTGCCCAGGTCATTAGTTTCGTTCCACAAATTACTCTATGAAACATTAAAACATTAGGGAATCATATAATTTTATTTACAAGCAATTCTTCACATTAAAATTAAAATTAAATTTTTTTATTACATTCAACCTTCTCTCTTATAATTTATCACAATATTTGTAACTTTCCCCACATTCAGGTCAGGTATTTAATTTATTTATTTCAACTATATTTTGGTTAAATTTCCTATTTCTATTATTATTACAATTCATGTCAAAGTTAATTATAATTATCAGCATTAATTTTATTCCATATTTTTCAAAAATTAATATTACTTAAAATCTCTGCATAGTGTTGATTCAGATTTCCTGTGTATATTTTTAAATTCATTGTGTAATTAATTTTTTCTGATATGTACATGGGCTCAAGTATTTTTCTTTTTGAATTATTTTATTTATGTAAAATCATAGTATTTTCAAAATTAAAAGTATGCTGATTTTTGGTTGCATGCTGCACTAGTGCTGTTTTCTTGTAATCTTTCTTTTTGTTTTTTAAATCATTATTGTGTTGATAAATTCTGTCACCCAATAATTGCTTTGTATCACCTATATATATAGCTGGACAATTTAGACATGGAATTTTATATATCAATCCAGATTGATTTTTTGTATCAATTCTGTCCTTCAATTCATATAATAATGTTTAATTTTATTGTTGGGTCTATAACTTACAGAGTACTCATCAACATTATAATCCTCAAAAGATTTCTGTATATCTTCAGATGGTCCCTTTATATAATTGAATCCATAAAATGTTTTATTACTTGCCAGTTTGTTTTTGTGATTTATCTTTTGAACTTTTAAGGTTGATTTCCCAAGCCTTATAAATTAATTTTTTTTGGTAAACATTTTCTAGGAATATATTAAATATCATATTTTTTACTATATACAACCTTATATCATCAGTTGGATAAAATTTATTTATTTAAACAATAATAACCAATCTCAAGAAAGTCGAAGGATTATAAATACAATGAGGAGATGTTCGGGGAGCAAAGATATACGAATAAACCAAATTTATTATTCTGGGATGTATAATAAAACGAGATAACAACCTTAATTCAGAGAAACAATAAATAAAAATATAAAATAGTAATAGTAATAAACAAACTTGGAAAAATACATAACTGTAAACTAAGTAGATAGGTAGTTGATGCCAATAGAAGATAAAATATATCATAGTAGGGGTAAGAATTATACAAAATAAATTATAATTTAAAAATACAATGTTCAAATACTATTTATTTCTTTTTAAGATATTAGCAAGAAATATTTATACAAAAAATGTATTTAATTGAATTTATTTACTTAAACACTGTATTTTTTTTTAATCGTTTATTTTGTACAATTCTTACCTATACAATATTATATTTTATCTTCCATTATTATCACCTGCATCTGCTAAAATTTATTGTTATGTATATTTTCAAGTCTGTTTATTATTATTTTTATGTTTCTCTGAATTAATTTTATATCTTATTTTATTTTTCAGCCCTGACGAAGGCCTGTAAATCAGGTCGAAACGTCGGTACAAATAAATAAGTTTTAAAAAATATTATTTCAAAATTTTTTGAGACAAGGTAATTATTTATTAAATAAACCACAAATTGTATCCAATACTGTCTCAACACTTTATTTCTTATTAGTCCAACGTTTCGGCTATTCCAGCCATCTTCAAGGACATCTAAATTTTCAACAGC
>NW_027107825.1:503948-504634 GCF_000696795.3 Halyomorpha halys | reverse complement strand
GAAGATGGCTGGAATAGCCGAAACGTTGGACTAATAAGAAATAAAGTGTTGAGACAGTATTGGATACAATTTGTGGTTTTATTTAATAAATAAGTTTTAAAGTTTTATCTGTAAGTCTTTACTGACCACCCCCTCCCCTCCCCCCCTCCAACCATCTTCTCATACTATTTCTGTTTAATAGAATGCAGGTATCCTATTTAAGTCAGGTTGTGTCTTTCGTAAGTGACCTATGACGAATTCAAAATAAAACCTGACTAAAATGTAACCCACAAAGCAATTTTTATGTGACCTTTAAATTGTCTATAAAAGATTTTTTTTAGAAATTCTTCTACTTCTTCTTCTTCTATTGGCACGACAAGGCCTCGCGCGATGTATTTCCGTGGAACTTGGTTTTCATAGGGTGGGTTCGTCACTCCCATACAAATTTTCTTGAGTGTCACCCATTGGCTAACGGGCCTTACAAATGTCCGGGGGAGGCTGTGAGTCAGTATTGTGTAATTAAATGCTTGAAAAATCCTGGGTGGGACCGGAGCTCGAACTCACAACATTTGGTAATCAGGCGCGTTACCACATTGCCCCCTATCCTATTTTTTTATATTAAATTTTATAAAACTAATTTGGAAACAATGGATAATCGCCACTGTCTCTGAAAAATAATTTTATCCAAGTTAAATAGTATTTCTTTT
>NW_027107825.1:497699-503843 GCF_000696795.3 Halyomorpha halys | reverse complement strand
GCTGAGAACTCCCGGAGTTCAGCCTTTCTTTACGATGGCCTTATCCCCTCTCCTCACCCCCCTAAGCTTGGAGCTTCCCTACACAGTGGGGCGAAACGTCAGAAAATAAATAGTTGTAATAATAAGTAATAAACTATTTTTGTTTCTCCTTTGACCGCAACCCTGACCATCTTATATTTTAGTTTTACGGTCAACTATATATATAATATATATAGTCCAGGACCATGGAATCTAATCACGAAACCGTCAGGTTTTCTCTATACACCTAAGGCACAGGCGAATTCATTTAGTTAAGATTAAGAAATTAAAAATCTACGGATCTGAAATGCAGAAAAACCCGAGGGACGAGTCCGAGATTCGTACATGTTTGTTCTGATATAAAGAAACTGTTGCTTTGTGATGTGCTAACTGGTTTTTGTTATTCTGCTTTTGTGGATTTCATACCTGATGGTATCTAAATTGTATTGGAATGTCCAAATCTCTAAGATTTTAGTATAATTCTGATGAAAATTTCCGATTTTTTTTTTTTTTGTGAGGAAGATTTTTTATTTTCTATAAACAATGAAATCTGCATCATTTATGAATACTATAGATTTTGTATTTACGAAGACCCATACTTTTATAGACTTATGAGAATTAATCGTCATTAAATTGATGGATGAGATATCCGTCGAAGCCTCCTCATGTTCATTATCAGTCGCAGATTGAAATCGCTTGTGATCACAAATGTGATCTTAATGATGATCCATGGTTGCACTATCATAGATCATTATGCTATTGGAAAACCATTAGGTGATAGGCGTACGTTTTAGTCTTGTATCGTGCATCATGACAAAAACTGTTTGTGCATAACACAAACCTAATGTGCATAACATCTTGTTTTTGTTTTCTGCCTATAACATACGCGTTTTTAATGATTCATTCATAATACAATGGTATGGTCAGATTAGCGGTGGATCATACAGCATAATAAACAAATATAGTGATAAATTCTATTATATGTACCAATAATTGGAGTTTTAATTTTCGTCCGAAATTTTCTAAACTGTTTGTGGATATTTTTCTTTAACGATTTGCCTAGATATTTTCTTTAATCTAGTCATAACTTCAACATATGAATTGTAATTAATTAATTTAGGATTTACCGAGAAAAAACCATCTAATAGATCGAAATGAAATATTTATTTATTAGAATAGTGCCATATAATACTTCAAAATATCGATTGTTGGTCATCTATCGATTAGTAAGTTATATAATTTGAACTTTTAACAACCTACCATATCCTCACCATTAAGGTCGTCTTTTTAAAATAATAATTTACTTTTTCTAGGGTTCAACTGAACGATCGAATTCCTCCCGAATCCAATCCTTGCAGTCCAAATTCCTTCGTAAAATCCTTAATGCTCCTTACTTTGTCACGAATCAAGTCATCCATCAGGACCTCAATGTCTCATATGTTGCCGATTTGGTCAGAACTTCTCAACCACCCAAATCCACTTGTTTCTAACCGGGCTTCTCCTTCATTACCGTATAATCGTCCTAGGCGTCTGAAAATAAGATGGCCTTGAGATCTTCTCCTCTAGAAATCTTATTGGAGTTCTATCAATGGGTAGATGTTTGTAACATGTTTGTATCATGTTACTATGTTACCTACAACAAATTTAATTGTATATATTTTTATTCATTCGTAAATAACAATAAATAAATTATTAAAAAAAAAAAAAAAAAACTTTTTCTAGAAATGCTAAGCTATCACGGTGAGACACTTCGATCTGAATGAAAAAACAACAAATAAAAATAAAATAAATTCAGGCGTTTTATATAAAACTTTTGTAAATATTAACCATTTTGGAAAGTTATTATTTAAAAATTATCATGGATGCATCTGATATTGATAAGTTAAACTTTTATTGAAAATTTTAATTTTGAATACCAATTTGGCATCGAATTTTTTTTTAATTTTTAAAATATTCTTATGGTGATAATTTTTATAAATTTAATGTTCCAATAACAAAAATAAGTTGTAGTACTATGTCATTTTTGTCTATGTTCTACTGAATGATGCTTTTACTTTTTAAAAATAACAGAAGGAACTAATTGTCTACAGGGTTGTCAAAAATAGGTTCGCGGTGTCGATAATTTGATTGGAACATCTTTTTTGTCTGATAACTCAACTAATTCCAGATTCTTGCAATAGTATATCTGACACAGATCAACAATTTAATTTTCGATTAACTTTGTAATGTGTTATTGATAACATGTTAAATATAAGTGTGTCTTAAGATATTTCCATTTTAATTTTTCTTCTTATTCCTCCACTTGAAGTCAGACCTACATTTTCCTTTCTTATTACATTCCAAGTTTTTATATTGCGTGATATTAAACAAAAATTGCGTATTGGGCGCCCTAAAATTCAATTACTTACCCTCGAAAGGTTTTTTTTTTCCTTTTTTAAACTTTTCAGAGTTCGGCGTGGGCAGCTGAAGGAAGGGGGAAATATGGTTGCGAATGCCCGTAATTTGCCTTTCAAAACATTGTATTTGAATTTCAGAATTTATAAAAAAGAAAAATATTGCTCGGTTCCTAATTCTCTTTATAACACAGGTAACAAATTCGTACCTAAAATTTTATGTAAGTAGGCGTTTATTCAGAAATATATTATCACGATGTAAAAAAGTGTGTAGAAAAATTATTTTTATTTGTAGGAAGATTGTCCCGTTTAGCAGCCAATAAGGGTACTTTCGGTAACAAAACTAAAGGAAACAAACTAAAAATTATTTTGTAAGAGGGAGTTGAACGTATAAAGTAGATTGTAGAAAGATAGTCCAGGTGGCGGTCAATAAAGGTATCAAAATAGTAGAAAAAACTATTTATTGTTAACCAACGTTTTGCCACACTTTGTAAGGCTTCGTCAACGGTCAACTTCCAAAATTATTTTTATTTTGTTTCTTTTAATTTTGTTACAGGAAAAAAAACCACGTGACTTATCCCAATTAATTTCACACAGATCATTGTAATATTTACTATATGATGATATTTAATTTCATAAAAATATATTGATAAAATTTTTAATTATTTTTAGTGTCTTATCATATAAATCGTGAGTTATCTGTAACCTACCTTTTCTCAATATTAACATATATGATTGTTAAATTACTTATATTATTACTATGATATTTGCAAGTGTTAAAAAATGTTTCTATATAAGGTTGACAAGAAATAATAAGTGTTTTAATGTTTTCTCATTTAACATCATTTAACACTTAATAAAATAATTTATTTAATTTAAAAAAGGAATCAAATTTATTGAATCTACTAAAAACATTTTTTTTTAACAAGACTATTGTACTATTGCTAGTACAGCACTTACTAGACAAACGGTCTAAACTTCCAACACATTACAAAAGACTGGTCTACATGACTGTAATAAGGCCAACCTGGACATATGGAGTTGAGCTTTGGGGCTCCACTAAACCTTCGAATTCCTCTCGTATTCAATCATTACAATCCAAAATCTTTCGTTAAATCCTCAATGCTTATTACTTTCTCACAAATAAAATCATACATAAAGACCTTAATGTTCCCTATGTAACCGATCTAGCCCTAACCAGATATCACTCCTTTCTTTATAAACTCTCTAACCACTTAAACCCCCTAGTTTCTAATCTTGCATCCTCTTCCATTCCTGACAATCCTCCGAGGCGCCTGAAAAGAAGATGGCCACGAAACCAGCTAATGTAAAATGTCATTAGAGTGCTACCAATGGGTAGATTCTCTACACGCCTGTAACACTCCAATTTAACTCCAGATTTACTAAATTTATTATAATGTACAGTTGTAAATAGCAATAAACATTTAAAAAAATTATTAAAATATTTATTGTTACCAAATATGTAAATCTAGATTTTATAAAAACTGAGAAATAAAAAAAATCTTATTTTTTAAAAATAAATTTTGACAGAGGAGGGATGTAGTAAGTTAAAAGTAGTCAGTATTAATCCTGCGAGTGAAACAGTAAGATACCTGGGAATTCACCTTGATCGCCGCCTTATCAGGAATCACCATATCAACATCAAACTAACTCAAACTTATGAAAGGTTAGCAATGCTATATCCTATCCTAAACAGAAATTCCAAACTAAAACCAGAAACAACTGTTCTTATATTTAAAACATTCCTCAGGCCACTGCTGATGTACGGCTGTGAAGTCTGGGGAGCGGCATCCTCCACGAAAAAGAAAAAACTACATTCTTTTCAAAATAAAGTCCTAAGAATCGCAGTTAATGCTCCTTGGTTTATAAGAAATAGTCAATTGCATCGCGAATTAGAGATGGAGTCAATAGAGGATTATATCAAAAACGGTTCATGAAATTCCACTCCCAATTGCTGACAGTTAAAGGAGCTGTGACCTACAACCTGGGAAACTCAACCTCAACCTGAAGACTGAAGCCCAGACTGCTGCAGGACATTCTTTTATACATTTTAATAAATATAAAATTAATTCATAGTCACACTACCTCTATTTACTTATTATTATTATTCATTATTTTTTTTTTATTATTTTTTTCTCTTTTCTTCTCTCTTCCCTTTTTCAAATTACCTTGTTTTTTATACTATTAGAAGACAATTGTTTGTTTTATTTAAGTATACCAATATCATTATTTTTTGTTATTAATTTTACTTTCCTTTTTTATTAAGAATCATTATTCTTATTTATTTTTTCTTTTAATAAGAGCATATAGTTTGTGGTGTCATTTGTATTACTATAATCCCTCATAATCAACTGTTAAAAAATATATATTATATAACTTATATCAGCCATGTAAGGCCCAGCAGGCCAATATGGTATAAAAATAAAATAAAATCTGTAGTCAGTATAAATAAAAGTAGATTTTGAAACATTATAAAGTAATTAATATATGAAAAGTAAAAACAAACAAAAACAAATTTAATATGTAATAATAGGGTAATTAGTCTGCAATAGGAAGAACAAAATTTAATTAAATGTAAAATTCAATTGTAAGGTATGTTGAGTGAATTTATAGTAAATAATATAAATATTTTAGATGTCTTCTTGGATAATGGCCTCAGAGCCGAAACGTCGAAACGAAAGATTAACAGATAAGGATCAAAGGATATTTGAATTTTTTTAGTTAAATTTAATGTGTATTAAGTTAAAGATATATTTTGAATCAATTGCCTCGCAGATTAAGTTAGATAATATTGAAGTTATAGTATTAATTTAATAACAACTTTCTTATTTTTTGTGATTTATTTGCTGTAATATCTCATCGGTTTGCAATATGAGAACACATTCCTCCTTTTGATTACCTCTGCTCAAGAAAAAAATCGGCCCATCAATTTCACTTAATCCCTTGGTATCCTTTAACCGATCGGTTACGTGCGATGGGTTTTAAAACTAGTAAGGCCTCTACCTCAAGTCAATCTTTTTTTTTTATTTATTTTATATCTTGCCTGCTTTATGGATCTCATGAATATTCCACTAAATTAAACTTGTTTATCGATTCAAGCTCGAATTGACAGACATTAACTTCTATTACAATTACAAATGGAACGAATACAGTGGCTTGAAATTCAACTGAGGCAAGTTTATTAAAGGGCACGAAGTTGTAAAGCTGTTAGTAGTTTGAGTGTGAACTGACGGGTAGATTAACTTGCTCTGCGACTCCCGTGCGCTAGTGACTTCAACCACTGAATGCTATCTTGCTAATGTTATGATCTGGGACAATTGTCACGGACTTCACAGCAATTGATGTATATTTAGTTACAGAAACTGTCATCATTTGTGATAGAGGTGTCTTCTATACGGTAATAGTAAATTTTTTAAAATACCAAAATAAATGTATATATAAACCACTTTTGAAAAAATTGATTAAAATAGGAAGAGGGGATCTAAGATAATTTAATTGAGTAATATTTAAAAAGCGCCCTAAATCGGAGAACAACGTGAAAAAAGGCCATCCTTTCTATCCGGACCCCTCCCCACTAATACCCCTTTTTTTCTTACCCTTCATAAAAATTAAAAATTAAAATTACTTTATACATTTATAATACAGGAAATATATTATATATACTTTTACTACGTTGATCTTGATTTTCAATTATTATCTAGTATTTATTTTT
>NW_027107825.1:497140-497569 GCF_000696795.3 Halyomorpha halys | reverse complement strand
TATATATATATATTATGTATGCATGCTTTTACTGAGTTTTCTCCCTTTGATTACCTTGTGGCATTATAAGGTGTATTAGTCCAGCTTAGGTGGTATAGTCTAGCTATAGCCTAATGCTAGGCCAAGAAATTAATGGAACGTGAAGGAACCGTTCAGTTGGCTCCACTAACACCTCTTTTTTTCGTACTCTCCTGTAAAAAATAGTTACAAGTACAATTTAAAACAGAAGATATAAAAGTTACAAATCCTTGTCTTACCAAAAGGTATTTTATTTAAAACTGTGTTGAGCACTGGCAACGCCGAGTGCTGGGTAATCATCAACAAACCTACAACTGATTTTAAAATGTAGACATTCGGCCTGTTATATATATATTAAGAAATCTCATCAAATCACCTTTACCCTTCGTCGTAAACCTACTGACTGCCCTA
>NW_027107825.1:490222-496850 GCF_000696795.3 Halyomorpha halys | reverse complement strand
TCGAATTCCTCTCGTATTCAATCCTTACTAAACTCCCTAATCACTCAAACCCCCTAGTTTCTACCCTTGCATCCTCTTCCATTCCTGACAATCCTCCGAAGCGCCTGAAAAGAAGATGGGCACGAGACCAGCTAATGTAAAATGTCATTATAGTGCTGCCAATGGGTAGTTTCTCTACACGCCTGATACACTCCAATTTAACATAGATCAGATTTACTAAATGTATTATAATGTACATTTGTAAATAGGAATAAATAAATATTTAAAAAAAATATTATATGATAAGATATCGTACTATTACCTTATTATTTACATTAAAGTCGCTTGGGATAAGGAACTCGCTATTCCTACTATAAGAGTTCTCTGATACTAGGAATAGAAACACGAGTTCAACGTCGAATTGAGAACGTAGACAAAGGGATTAGAGTATCTTGGGCCAGTGTGACAGCGGCGTGTATAGTGAAACAGTTTTGTGTTTACATGGGCCGGATTAGACCGGATTGGGCTAACTAGGCTCTTGGATGTGGTTGTCTGCTTCTGTTTATTTGTTCAGCGGCAACGAGCTTTCAGGCCATTGTAGGGCTAAAGCTCATTGTTTTAGCATCGACGAGATTCCATCCCACAGTGCCATTTAGCTCCTTCGCTGAGCCGGTATATGCATGCAATGGACAAACATGGTTGCAAGCATTATCTGAGAATTTATAATGTACATGAAGTAACTCTAGTATTTCATAATATGCCACTAAAATATAGTAACTTCTCTGGTCTACATCCTTGATGTCAGGTAGTCTTTTTGATTTAAAAGAAAAAGATATTTAAAAAATGATAGTAGCTAATCCTATAAATCCTGTAATTATAAAAATCCTATAATGAGGAAAAAAATCATAATTTAAGATATCAAGAAAACTATCAAAATCGCAGATCGAAACTATAACTTTCCAGTGTGCCACGAAAAACAAACAAAAAAAAAAACACTAAACAAGCTGGTATCAGCACTATAAAGGTTGAGTAGATGTTCAGAAAGTACTATTACTTAGAATCATAAAAATTGAGACCTACTAATAGTAACTTCGAAACTTTCAAAACTTCCGGCAAAAAAATAAAATAAATAGGGTTATCTCATTTAGCATTGAACTCTCAATATTAAAAATTACATTAAAAATCTTTACCATTCCAACCCATAAAGGATTAAGGGTGCAGTACTTAGGAAGGAAGCACAGTTACTAGACCAATGGTTGTGGAAGGAGGTGATTTGGTCAGAATCACACTTGACCACCAGATGTTTACCCAATTAAGAGTACCCAATTTACGACTCCTTCTGTTCACCCAATTCCGGAAGAATAAAAATTCAAAGCTTCAAATAAGGTTTATATGTTTTCTATATATATTTACAAGTATAAACGAAAACATTAAATACAGAAAATATATATACCTTATTTGAAGCTTTGAATTTTTATTCTTCCGGTACTTCATACTTATTAACTACTCTAATTAGTTAATATAATACTATTATTATTACTATATAAGTTATTATAGTCCAAAAAGATTGCCACGAATTTTTTTTTAGATGGAAAAGAGCACCGTGGCGTAAAATATTAGGGAACCTCTGCTCTAGTGAACAAGTTGTACTAAGCAATCTGTAGATAGTAGTTGTATGCGAAAGAGTCTGTGTCTTCTCTCTTTATGAAAATTAAGTATCTTACGCCACTCTGTGGGCGCCTTCTAAAATCTTAAGACATATTGCCATAAACGACCTCTGACCAATTCAAGTTTTTCGACGTTTCAAGTGTTAGTTCAACTCATATTAAATAATCCACGAATTTTAGAAAGTTTCACTCATGTATTTGAATTTGACGAAAATGAGTACTCTCAACGTATTCCAGCCTAAATTTTATCGTCCTGTCTGGACTAGTTTTTGGTTTACTGCCACAAAAACCTTGTAAAAAACTCTGGTTTTGTACTCTTCAGAAACTTATTGCACAATATCAAGTTTGGTTAATATTCTTTTTTTTACTAAAACATTGTATTTTAATTTAATATTTTCTGATTTGATAAAATATGTTTTTGCTTCGTCACTATTAAAAGCTTATTCATAAAAAAAAAAAACTATTTATATACTATCGTACGTTTTAGCCATTAATAAAAAAAATAAATAAAACACTTTGGTGCTTCGAACATATTATGCTCTTTAATTAATAATCATGTAATCATAATTAATAAATGTAATAATTGCATGATTATTCAGAGGCATGCCTACCTTATATTAGTTAACTTAACAGACCTTTATCAGGTTTGGCCAGGGCATTAAAAGTTATGTTGGTCTTTGCTGACAGACTGTTCTCCCCTCTCTCTGGCTTTAAGTACCTCAAGCCCCTTCCTTGACTAAAACTAGTTAATTTCGAAGTCAAATTAATAAACAGACACTGGTAATAAGATGATGTCTTTATTGTGTAATTATCATTATTTGCTAATACAAATAATAATAATTACAGTTCATGATCCTCCGAAAACTCAACATCATATGCTATTTTATTTCAAATCAATTAGAGATTTATGGAGTGTTTTTGATTTACCATCTCAACTGTACAAAATAATGCAATGGGTAAATATGTTGCATGTTTCATGTACACTTGAAAATGTTGGGAAGGAACCACCCATTGGTGGAACTTCAAACATTAATTTAAATTAGAAGGTCCCGTGGCCATCTTCTTTTCAGACGCCTCGGAGGATTATCAGGGATTGTTAAGGATGAAAGATTAAGAATTAATGGGTTAGGATGGTTAAGGAGTTTGGAATGAAAAGAGGCATATCTGTTTTGGGTCAAATCTGCAACAAATGGGATGTTAAGGTCTTTGTGAATGAATTTTTTGTGACGTAATAAGGAGCATCAAGGATTTTACGTAGGATTTTGGATTGCAACGATTGGATGCGGGAAGAATTTGATGGTTTGGTGGAGCCCCAGAGCTCAATTTCATATGTCCAAATTGGTCTGATTATCGTAGTGTAAACTAATTTTTTGTAGTGAATGGGAAATTTAGAGTGTTTGTCAAGTAAGTGTTGTAGAAATCGGAATCTACGAGCAGTTTCTTGTCGTTTCAGTCTTGTGTGTGGATTCAAAAAAAAAAAATAAAATAAGCTTAATTTAGGTTCTTATATGTACCTTCTTATACTGTATATTTTATAAAAAACAACAACAAATTTAAAAATACATTTTAAAACAAAAATAAATTAATATATATTTATTTCTCGGTTGGCTCTATATACCTTGTAGATCTTAGGCCACCCATATATTGCTGTCTTGGACCAGTGTTTTTTTGTTTGCTACATACAACTCTTTCGCTTCTTTTTTTCTTCTGTCTATCGACATGGTTTTTTGTATCTATCGTGGTAACGTGCCACATACAGTGACATTTATTGTTGTATTGAAGCGTCCTGATAGATTGCTTCAAGTCACATGTCCATCCTGACATTCTTGCCTTCAGATCATAAGATATTGACTGAACAGTCTCTGCTATAATAATTCATGTTTTAAAATTATGATGTTTGTTAAAATTTTCTTTCTGATTAACCAGAAAAAAAAATAGAATAGCAATATGAAGGTTTTGAATGATAAATAATCCCGGAAAACAGAATGTCAAATTCAATGTTTAAAGTTTAAGAATTTAATATATTTATAAATTACGTTTATCTATTATTTTTTCAATTTATTACCCCTTATTCTTAAATATTGATAACGTTTTATAATTTTTTAAATTATATTTTATTACTTTTATTTAAATGTACTTATTTTTTTATATGCATGCATGTTGAGTGATTTTTAACATTTTTAATGGAATATAATTGTACATGCACATATAGGATTTTAATGCATATATTTTTTCTATATTTAGAATGTTTACTGTTTATTATACTCAGAAAAAATAAGAGTTAGATATATCGGTAAATAATAGAAAAGACAAAAATGATTTATATATTAAAAGAAAAATATTAAACAACTAAAATAATAAGATCGAAAAAAAAAATTGGGTATTAATATATTATATATGCATTTTAATATTTACTGACTATACCTGCGAATTATTAGGAATTGTTCTAGTCTTAGTGTTCTGTGTGTTGCAAAACTGTGCTGTCGGGCGGCCCTACTTTTTGAATAGTATTTCTCTATTTTCTAAATCTTATTTAAATCTTTTCTAATTTTATAAATTACAGGATTTAAATTGATTTTTTCAGGATTCCTGTTTTTTATATCCAACTTTAAACATTTTGGCTTTTTTATTGCTGATTTTTTATTTTTTTTTTTTGCATGAAAATCCGGTCTCTAGTGATTAACATTGAAAATATAATTTCTTTTATTAATTTATTTATATTAAAAGTAATTGAATTTCCTTTATCGGACTAATATCATAATAAAATGGAATTTTTTAAAAGAATTTCGTGTTTTATTATAGATCAAAGATTTAGCTTCAAAATCACCTCTATGATCCTTGGAGCTCGACGTTATTTTCCCCCATATTTTAAATTTTTTTGTTAGTGCAGGTGTATTGACTCCAATACACTTTTATATAGTTTGTTATTTTTAGATATAATAAATAATTACCACCAATTTCGTTATTTAAATTATCTTAATTTAATTAATTCTTTATCAGTCTAAGATTAATATTCATAGCTTGACTTCTTTAAAAAAACTTGAGAGAATATCTTATAGAAACTTTCTCAGCTTTCAATTTATTCCATAACCAGACGGTGGTGGTATGCCATCGGCATAGTATTACAGAAGGACCTACGGGTATAGTTCAAGATGGTTATGATGCCTTGCGTGAGATGTGCATTCAGTATGTATGAGGACGAACTCACATGTTTCTGAGCTTCTACTGAGTGCGTTACTTGATATTTTATAAAGGTAGGATAGTGAAAGATGATTCACCTGGGGGATGAAGATCGAATTTCCATCCGTAATGGATCTACGGTTGATGTTTGAGAATAAATATTCCTCTCAAGGATATTTATTTTATTTTTTTCTCGCCTGTCCCATCCTAAGATAAATCTTAGTTCGCCTTCAGATATTAAAGTTGAAATTCTTGTAAGCTCGATTGTGGCAGAATTAATAAATCTTTTTGAATTAGTAAGACTAGCGATAAAACTTCAAAGCACTATTTAGAGATTTGGTTAAAGCTGGGGAGCAAAAAAGGCAATGATTTCACCCCAGCTTCTAATTACTTTAATGAAAACTATGTACTAGTCGAAATTAATGATTCTGCCTTGTATATGTAGGAGGAATACAAAATGACTGTTGTTTCAAAACATTAAATTTATTTAAAAAAATAATTTTTCATTCGGAGCTCTATATCTTTAAAACTAGATTTAAAGTAGAGTAAATTTGCTAAAATATGAGCCTTAATTGAGTTCAAAATATTCGAGATATAACTTTTTAAAAAGTAACATTTTGTAAAAATATGTACTGAAAGATAAGTAGTAAATGAATTTATTTGGAGAAATGTATATCATAAAAACACTTCCACGTACTGATATACATTAGAACTCATATTAAAGCTAATTATATGCATTTTATTACGTATATTATACGTTGATCTTCTTAGAACTGGTAGTTTTTATGAAATTTGCTCAAATAAATTGATTTATACCGTTTCGGACAAAATTTCATGTGCAAACTATTCATATGCGAATATCATAAAAACAACTATTCTTACGAAGATACGTGGCATAAACTGCTTTATAGTAAGTTCAATTACCATTATTTGGAGTTCTAGCAGACGTATTTACGTCTTATAATTCCTAAGATATATTTATTCAAAATAAATTTACTAACTACTAATATTTCAGAACAAATTTTATGAAATATTGCTTTATAAAAAGGGCTCATAGTTGAGAAAATTGACTCTTCTTTAAATAATGTTCTAATAGGTTTTCTATTGTTGTTGGTAGTTTTAAAGATATAGAGCTCCGAACGAAAAATAAATTTTCTTTAACGTTTTGAAACAGCCGCCATTTATTATTTCCCCTACCTATACTAGGCAGACTCATCAATTTAGACTAGTGATTATACATAGTTTTCATTAATGTAATTAGAAATTGGGGTGAAATCATTGCATTTTTTGCTCCTCAGCTTTATACTATAATATCTTTCATTACTAAAGTAACTGATTGATTCCTTTTAATTTGGCATTTAATATGCTTACATAAAAAAAAAATAAGAAAATAAAAATTTTCAATCTTCCTATATAAATAAAAAAATACAATTAAAGATATAAAATATAAACGTTCCTAAATAATTAGAATTTAATATTTTAAATACTCCGTTTTACATAGCACCTTGCTTAATTTTTCTAAAGCTTAAAATTATGTTGGTTATAACAGTTTTGAAAAAAAATGTATTTGTAAGTGTCCTAATAATCTTAAACAATATTTGGCGTTATAGTAGATAAATCTTTCAATTGTTTTGGCAGTTGTTAAATTTAAGGCTAAATGTACCGATTTTTAGTAAGATTTTTTTTCAAGAGATGGCAGCACTTTCGGGGCAAATTTACTTTTCTTCTCATTTGAATACGGAATAATAAATTTCCCATCTGTAAACGGATTTACCATCTAGAACTCCATAGAAGTTACTGAA
>NW_027107825.1:489862-490172 GCF_000696795.3 Halyomorpha halys | reverse complement strand
ATTCAGAAAGTAAATCATTTGCAAAAATCTATAACTGTTGTGCGACAATCAATGTTTACAGGGAACATCGAGATAGGTTTTGGTTTTTGGCAGGCTTTCGTTGTTTGGGCGCGATTGGGCAATGATGTTTCCAGGATGAGGAGGTCCTCATCAATTTCAGTCCAGCAAGGGTGGACAGTTTGAAAAAGCAAGACAACCAAGAAGAATAAGGGACTCTCTGAGTTTGGATTGCCTGGTGAGAGGACGTCCGTCAGCTGGAAGCGGGAAAGTTTGGAAGCCATTGTTGTGAGAGAGACATAGCTTTTTGGAA
>NW_027107825.1:487047-489287 GCF_000696795.3 Halyomorpha halys | reverse complement strand
TTTTTATTTTTTCACTAATACTAAAGTGGAATTCCGAAATAAGAATACAACATTTATAAAATTAAAATAATTTTAATTTTAATAAAAATGTTTTTACATTTCCTTGTCAAAATATTTCAATGCTAAATTTATCATTGTAATCACTATATTGTTTTAGTTTATTTTTCTCATGTCTAGAGAAATAAAAAAAAAAAAAAATTAGAAATAAGTATTGTATGGAAAAATTGTTCATTGATAGATGAGAAGATAGTCGACCGTGGATAATATTCATGAGAAGAAAATAGTTGGAGATGCGGTCAGAGAATAACACAAATAAGTTAAAAAATTTATTTACTAGTGCCAACGTTTTGGCCAGAATTTATAGCCTTCATCAGGGCTAAGAAAAAAAAACAAGATAACAACCAGGTTTGCAAATGTAAATTAATCACTCTGGGTGGATCATGCAGTATAGAGGATAAGACTGGGTAAGTGAGGGGCTAAAGGGGGCATTTCAACAATTCATGTAGTGAGTAGGATGCTTAGGGATAATCAGGTGATTATTGGTTGCGATCTTTTAGAGAAGTGGCTGCTAAGATAAGAGTGGGGGCTAAGATAATAAAATAGTAATGGGAAATGGAATAATAAAATCGGACGAAAGAAGTGGAGATGCCAACAAACAATAGCAGACGGAAAGGCGCGAGAAGGGCCAGTAACGCAGGTGGATAATTGGATCCATTACAACGGATTATTTTCTTTAATGAAGGAGAGGTATTGAGTTCAAAGTCAAAAGCACAAAAGAGTGACATATGTTAGGGAACGAAGATACCCACAGGCACTCCGGAAGAACATAAGAGACGAAATCGAAAACTTTAGAAGACAAGGATTCATTGTAGACAGTATGTCACCCAATAATAGTTCATAGTGGGCGGTGTGGAAGAAGCCTATGCCAGGTGAGAACGGGAGATATATTGGGTGGTCATTGATTAACGTAAGGTCAATGATAATACCATCGCTGATAAGTATCGGATACCGAGGTTTGAGGATATCCTTGACAGACTAGGAGGGGCTAAAATCTTTAGCACCTTAAACTTGAAAGAAGGGTATCACCAGATTCGTATGCACCCAGAGGACCAACACAAAACGGCTTTTACTTTCGAACGAGGGCACTAAGAATTTATGTTTAATCTGAAGAACGCTAACATTACATTTCAAAGGTTAACAGACGAATTTTTGAGAGGTATAGATGAATCAGTACGCCAGATTTACCTGGATGGCCTCCTGGTGTTTAGTAAATTGGTTATAGACCATATAAAACACTTAAAGAGCGTTTTGACATCTTGAGAGAAGTCATTGCTGGGACAAAAACAAATACATTTTCTAGGACACACCATATCTCAGGAGGGGGTAAGATCGGGCCATTGAAGACAATATAAGAAAATGTATAGATCAGTAGCAGAAGGAACCAGTATTAACGTTTCCTGACTTACAAAAGCAGTTCACGCTCACGACAGACGCTAGTGAGTACGTGCTGGGAGCAGTGCTGACATAAGAAAGTGAGGTAAGGTGTAACAGAGGCAGAAACACGTTACAGCGTCTTTGAATGAGAACGACTAGGTTATATATTATTATTGATAGTAATTATATATCATATTATCGACCATAATATGGTCAAAAGAACATTCCCAATCCTACTTGTTCGGGAGAAGATTTAGGACCCAGACGGACCATAGGCCCCTCCAATGAGTGGGGAAGCTAAAGGAATCGTCAGTGATAATTACAAGGTGGAAAGATCCAGAACAACATAGACAAGTGCAAACCTGGCAAAGGAAAAGTAGTAGCAGATTGGCTCTCACGAGCAATAATCGCAAACGCAGTAGCACGGGAAAACGTCTGGAATTGGATGGTAGTTTTTGAGGGAGTGGACTCCGGAAGAAAAGCAGCAATCAGCCTCACCAGAAAACCAGAATGGAGAGGAGACGTCCGCAGAACAAAGTTCAAACGATGAAAGACCGACGAAAATGGAGGAGCTTGAGGAGATATCAACAACAAGAGGTACCAGATTATTGGGAAGAAAAAAACCATGGAGTTGCTGAAGATGGAACATAGCAAGTACGGCAGCAGTATCATTTCGACTATCTGGTTACACCGGGTTCATACATTCATATGTTGGAAACGCGACAATATGGGAAAAGAACTAACTGCTATGGAGAATGGAAAAAATTGGCATAGATCGATCGTTTATTCGATGCACGTTGATGGTA
>NW_027107825.1:483165-484257 GCF_000696795.3 Halyomorpha halys | reverse complement strand
AGGAAGCTAACCCGGATTGAGACCAGGAGGGCTGGATCAGCCTGGTAACTGCAGGAGGCACCCAGAGGGATGCAGTGGACAGCTGCAACTCCATCAGACGTAGCGCTGGGCTGCACCACAGTAAAAAAAAAACAAAAAAAAAAACATTAATTGAATAATTAACAAAAGAATAAAAAAGGAAAAAATTGGTGATCCTAGGGAGTAGTGGCATGCGCAAACCCCAGCGCACTACCCCACTGCTCCCGTACCCCGTATGCCAGAGATGGCAAGGGAGGGGGATTAAAAAAAAAAAAAAAGCTTACTCCTCTCTTCGCTCATATAATAGGCAAATCGCCGTGCTCCTCTCACATGGTGGTTCTCCAACGTGCGGTCGCCCCTCTGACAGTACACTCCTCAAAACTCTCCTCGATTCTACCAGTTTTTTCGCTTCTTCTCTAAGTCCTCCTCTTGCCTTGACCACAGGAGATACCTACTGCAGATGCACCGCTCAATGATCTACAGGTTGACACTTTCACTAGGAGAGGATATAAATGGATAACCATATTTGATCTCTTCAGTAACGCAGCAATGGCGCATCAGGTGCTGGACAAGTTGTCGGAAGCAGTGTTGGTAGCTTTCCGATTGTGGTTTCAATTTTACGGAGCTTCGGGGCGCATCTCATCAGATTCAGGCAGAGAATTCGACAATGCCATGTTTCATAAAATGAAGGACCTTGACGTAACATGGCTTCTCAACGCACCAGGGAACCCCAAGAGTAGAGGAGGCATAAAGTGGCTTCATGGCACGTTATATATATTATATTATATAGGCTTCATCGATACTTAAGTTATACATATATATACATAACTTAGGAGTAGTCAAGAGCGAAATGCAAAAAAAAAAAAGTTATAAGGAACGAATGGAAGTGAAAGACTGCCATTATTGAGTCTTAAGTACCTCTGGACCGAATTTATTTTTTAATAATCCAACCTTTATTCTATAATATATTATGTCGTACTACCTTACAAGATACGCTTTTCAAAGATAAACAAACTTCATCTTTCGGTATTAGACATTTGAGCCAGCAAGTTACTTATTTTTTGATTTTCCGCA
>NW_027107825.1:482778-482890 GCF_000696795.3 Halyomorpha halys | reverse complement strand
ACTATTCTCAAATTTAGGTATTGCTATGAGAAAGTTAATTTTAGCAGCCTTGAGTTGCCGTATCGTTCCAGCCGGTACCACCTCAAACGGTTTCCTTCCATTTGTAAACAAA
>NW_027107825.1:465612-482428 GCF_000696795.3 Halyomorpha halys | reverse complement strand
AACCTAATTTCAGTAACTTCTATTTTCGAAAAAATGAAAATGCACTTTACAGATCCGAAATCGGACCATCCGTTCAACAGTAAATAGAAAAGTAAATTCTGATGCGTCCCAGGAAGGGTACATTTAGCCTTAACCTCAAAAAATTTTAAATGAATAAACTACCATTTATTTATACTTGAACATTAATTAAATATGAAATAATTCAAAATTTGCTGAAAAGTGTAGAAAAGTAGATTCTGTATTTATTTTCCACAAAATTACAAATGTATTGTAAGATTTGTTTATTTGTAAGATTATTAGTTTTACAATAGGATATTCCAATAAATGCTAATAATCTCTGTTAATAACAATCGTAAACACTACCTTGAAGAGTAAATAGGATTTTATCAAAATACACATATTTAGCTTTAACTTCTAAATAAACAAATCAACTGATTTCTAAGAATTTCAATATTTTTACTAAGCTAAATACTTGTATAATTGGATAGTTTTTTTTTTTTCATTTTCTGATAGAGGACATTTTTCTATTTTGATCAGAACCAGAGATATAAAATAAAATGTTTACACATGTCAACTTTTGCCAGTTTAGTTCAGGAACTCCTGGGGCATTTTGGTCCTTAATCAATATTTAAGACCAAACAACCTGTCACTACAGTTAACCAATATTCAGAAGCCAAGATTCACCTAAAGAAGTTTCATTAAAACCACGAAGATATATGTTTGAACATAAAAATCTTGATAATACAGTAAGAACCAATCATTTTCATCATCACTTCAAATAGTACAAATAATTATTAAGCTTATTTTTAATTTAAAATTTATGAATATATCCCATAGGTCATTTTTTAATTGATATTATTGATAAGACATTTGCTAATAATCAAGTTTGTATTTTGACATGTGCGAATCTAAATAAGGAGAAAATAAAACAAGAATTATGTACATTAAAATATAATCACTGACCTGTATATGTCACCCATCTCCAAAGATACCATATACCCAGGAATTAAAACTGCTTCAAGAACACCATCTTTTATTGCTTTGGCAACAATATACTCAGCTTCTTGAGGACTATCAACCCCTAATTTTACAGCAATCTAAAGAAAAAGGAAGTAAAAAAAAAAAAAAATTCAAATGAGAGAATAGTAAAAAAAAAAATTGGGTTAAATGCAATGCACTCAAACTTTAGTTGAAATTAATCCTTGCTCATTTCAAAATGGAAACTTCTTTATTATTCATAATGGCAATCATTTTCCTTTTTATATCAGTTAGTTATAGTTTTTAAGCTTTTATGTTATTTTTTCTATTAGTTTGATTAATTAGTTGTGTTATTCATTCTAACCATACTTTTACATTAATTTCATTTTAGTTATTTGCTGCTCGGGGCTGAGTTCAGGCTGCTGAGCAGTCTGCGGGTGGTGTATAGCGTGATGGCCAGTCAGCTCGACAGGTCAGCTGTAAATATATCGAATAAGCTGCCCCGAACCGAGAACGGAATCGTTACCAGTGTGGGGAGGGTGGTTGGTGACCACTCTCGCAAGTACCCCAAGAGCCCAATGACGAGGCGAGTGTGCACAGCCTCTAAATAAGTCCAGCCTCCCCTGTAGAGCGGGGAATGCCCAGGCAGGCAGGGCCCGTAAGTCAGAGATGGCAACCAGTTTAAGGGAAGGTAACCCCGGCAAAAAAACTCCTAGTCCTTCAGGTTAGAGGTTTCTACTAGGGCAGCACCCTGATAATAGAAAAATTAGCTAGCTACAATAAGTCAGAAAATGATAAAGCCGGATGGAAACATTGGTAAACGGACCTGAAAACAGAAAAGGACATTACAAATTGGAACCTGGAATGTGCAGAGTCTCTCGAATAAAAAAGCAGAAGTTTTCGCTGAGATGGAGAAGTCGAATCTCGATATTGTCATTCTAACGGAAACAAAGGTGAAAGGAAGAGGACAGGAAATAATTGAAGATTGGATCCACATTTGGAGTGGAGTGGATAAAGGTGAGCGGGCTAGGGCAGGTGTCTCCATTGCGATCTGAGGGAAACCCAAACAATGGGTGACCTTCTATGAGATGGTCTCGGAAAGGATTATAACAATAGACTGATGACAATCAATTGAGATTATTCGGCTATAATGTTTCTATTCTTGGAATCTACAGTCCATATAACAATAGATTGGCCACTGAAAAGGACCTTTTCTATGACAGACTTAGGTCTAATCTAGAGAAGATAAGGCGCAAGGACCAAGTGTTTATAATGGGGGATATGGATGCTCGAGTTGGAAAGGAAGAAAAAGGAAACCCAGTTGTGGGTACATGCAGGGAGGAGGAAGTAAATGATAACAGTCTCAGACTCCACGATATCTGCGAGGAATTCGACCTAAAAGTGCAAAACACTTTCTTCTAGCATAGAAAGGAGCATCAGTTCACTTAAAGTAAACGGGGATTCAGACCTTCTATCTTGGATTACTGTATTACCAAGCAGCATAGCCTACAACCAATAATGGATGTGAGAGTCTTGCGAGGGATGGAATGTGGCAGTGATCACTTCTTGTTAAGAGCCAAATGCTTGGCACTGTGGAGAAGGAAGCAAGCGGCATATGAACAAGCAAAAGTCGAACGCTTAGATTAGCACAAGTATAAGCTTTACCTACTCAATGATGAAAGCATTAGGGACCTCTACAAAAGCCGCCTGGAAGGCAAAATGATTGATACTGGGGACAGTGATGTCGTTAAGATATATGAGCACATTAAGAAGTGTATCCATGAAACAACTAGTGAAGCCCTAGGGAGGTAGAAACTAATCCTACAAAAGAATGGTGGAACAAGGAAATAGATGAAATGGTAGGAAAGAATGGCTATGTAGCAGAAGCCAAGAAGATTGGTGAGAATATAGAAGCCTAAATGCACAGGTAAAGCGCACTGTTACAGAAAGCAAGAACCAAGCATGGGAAGCCTGTTGCAGAAGGATTGATAATACCCTGGACTACAATAAGATTCGCAAATCGTGGAGGATACTAAAAGCTCTCAGAACACAAGTGAAGGGTAATCTGATTCCTTTAATAAGTGAGAAGACCTGGGCGATCCATTACAAAAATCTGCTCAATGAAACAAGGCCAGAATGGTCTGGAACATATCCACCTGAGGAGCATGCACAAGATAAGGTAACTGTGCAAGAGGATGAAGTTCCTGTTGCACTCAGAAATGCCAAATGTGGAAAAGCTGTGGGACCTGAAGGTATTTTGGTAGAGCTGTTGAAGACAGGAGGAACTAGATTGTTAAAGGCTCTAACAAAGCTAATAAACCTCATACTGCAAGGGAAAGAGCTACCAAAAGATCTTAAGACAGGGTATCTATATATAAGAAAGGGGACAGGAATGAATGCCAAAATTATAGAGGCCTCTGTGTCCAGAGTTCAGTATGAAGGATAATTGCAAGAATTCTGAAGGGTTAATTAGAAGAGGGGTTCGTTACTCTGGAGGAACAGTTTGACATTCATAATCACTGGTTTATTTCGCTCACATAAACTCTCATACATAAACAGTGCACATGGTCTTATTAACCTACTAGACTGTTACAAAGAGCTCCCCTAAGAGCTGACTTGAATCAGCAATAATTGATACATGAAGTCCCTACAGTCCAATAGTTAAATTTAGTAGAAGAGGTTGCTTAATTAAAAGTAACTCCAGAAAACATCAGTTTAGATTCAAATGCCCTAAAACTCCCGGAGTGGAAAGGATTGGTAAAGACAACTTTGAAAATGTTTCACCAGTTTACATCAATAAATTCATGGCTGGACTAGTAGGAAAGATCAAAATCATAAAATACTGAGGGAGGGTACAATCTATGTAATTATTAGCTGCCTAAGACTTTGCTGGATTGGTTGAGGTTAAGGTTAGCTCTCACAAAATATTAAATTATAGTAAAGGTGTGACCTGATGTTTTGATCAACATTGTGTAGACAACAAAGAAATAAAAAACGAACTAAAAAATAATATAGATGAGAGATAGTTGACCATGGATAAATTATATGAGAAGATGGTTGGGGGGGTGGTCAAAATATGACACAAATAAGTTTAAATAAATTAAAAACAAAGAACAAGATAACAACCAATGAATAAAAAAATAAAAAGAATGACAAAGAGTAAATAATTGTACAGAATGAAATTAGTAAAATTAAAGTGGAAAATAATATGTATATATAGGTAATTGAATAGGTAAGGAAAAATTACATAATTAAGGAAATAAAATCGAAATTTTAAGTTATATAATGCAAAGGAATATGAATATATTAGTTTATTAATAATTTTTAAATTAAATAAAATTGATAGAAAGAAAATATAAGTAACTTATGAAATATGTAACCATAATATTAGAATAAAGAAAAAAAATATGAAGTTAAGTTAGACAAAAGAAGTGTATAGAAAACAACAATAATAATAGGTTAATATAACTAATAACGTGGGTAAGGAAAATTAAGAAAAGCATAGAGAAGGAGAAGGGGGTCAAGAAAGGAATTGAGAGAATAAAACATAAAACGAACCTGAACCTGTTAGTGGCAGATCAAACAGCCAAGTAAAATCCGCGGCAAGCGGCGAGACTCAGAATTAAAAAATACCTAACAAAGATGACAAGTTTTTTGGGAGGAAACGCTATAAGTTGGTAAAAAAATAAAAAGTGGAAAATATTTAAAAGAGGAAAGCGTTTGAAGGGGGTGACGACAAATGGTTTTAGAAAATGTTATAAATAAGTTATATGAATGACAAAGTTACCGGAAGATGCCAATGGGTTATGAGTATTTGGATATTTAAAAACTGTTAAAAAAGGGAAAACGTATATGTGGGTAACGACAAATGTTTTAGAAAAAAATAATAAAAAGTTAAACAATAGGTTAGAAAGTGGGTAGAAAAAAAAAAATTACATTTTTAAATAAATTAATTATTTGTGAATAGGTTAACGATAAGTTGTGCTTGTCAGTTTTTAAATTGAGGAAAGAAGGTTCTAATTGGATATAAAAGCTTTCAGAGGTGAGCCTTTTGTCATAGTTACGAACTGTAGCAAGTATAGAAGTTTTGTCAAAATCGAAAGAATGATTTAAAGAAAGAGAATGTTCCAAAAGTTTTGAGGCAGAAATATTAAGTGAGGAAACAGAATATTTGTATTGTTTGATACGGTCTTTTAAGAGGATTTGCATTGCCAGGTCATCAGTCACAAGGCTAGGCCTACCACTGCGATCTTCATCGTGAACACTGGTACGGCCATTTTTAAAATCAATGCAACATTGCCTCATTCGGCTTTAATTCATTATCACCCAGCTCGTAAACATCACAAACTGATGATAAATTTCAATTGGTCTGTTGTTTCGAGCCAACAAAAATCGAATCATAGATCGCACTTCAAAAATGGCGGGATTTTCTATTGCAGAGCACATTTTGACGACTCACAGAGAAAAACGCACAGTCCTCACGCTACAACTGCTGAATGCAGGAACGTTCCGACACCAAGATGGCAGCTCTGCCCCACACATCGCCACGGTAGGCCAAAACGTCTGTTACTGTCTGGACAGCCCTCGTATTTTTTAATTCTGAGTTTCACGGATACCACTTATGGCACGGATTTTACTTGGCTGTTTAATCAGCTACTAACAAGTTCATTTTATTCTTTTAATTCCTTTCTTTTACCCCCTTCTCCTTCTCTATCTTTTCCTTTCCCACGTTATTAGTTATGCCCACCATATTTCATATTTTGTTTCTTTATTCTAATATTATGGTTACATATTTCATAAGTTACATATATTTTCTTTCTCTCAATTTTATTTTTTCTTTTAATAATTTTAATTTTTAAATTATTAATAAACTAATATATTCATATTCCTTTGCATTATATATATATTGTAATAATAATCAAAAATTATTTTTAATAAAATAAAAAGAATTTTTATAGTTTTAACTTAATTCTCATATCTAAAAGATAGCTTGGGTTGAAATGGAAAGATAGAAATTTTATTTAAATTTGATAATATAATAGACTCTTAATCTCAGGGCAGGTTTCTAGGCAATCAGAAACTGACACTTTGTATTATATACTTATATACACTTTATATTATACTAATAACACTTAAACTTAATTAATATCTTTTTTACAAATGTATTCAATTTTAGGTAGAGTAAAACTAACCAATTTCATAGAATCTTCTTTTGATGATTTTCTTTGTCTTCTTATTCAACAAACCAACACTTGCTGTAAACAATCTTTCAGCAAACAAACACTAACAAAACAAAACCTTGGTCCTCTAAAAATTTTCAACTCACTTCTCATCTACCAAAGTGTGTTGTTTGGTGACAAAGAATCCTTTTTTCTTTGTGGGTGACTCTATGATGTCTCCTTTTCAAGATGTCCACCCTTGAGCTGGACCAGAGATGATGAGGACCTCCTCATCCAGGAAACATTCCCCGGCCCGTGCCTAAGCAATGAATCCCAAAAACCAAGTTTTCTTCCTTCCCCTTCTCTCGTTGTTAGTTCTCAACATCGATTGTAGCACAATGGTTTTGAGTTTTTTCCTATGATTTCCTTTATGAATAATTTTCTTTAATATTTATTCTTAATTTCTATTTTTTAAAAATGTACTGTTCAATTATGATGGGAAGTTAAATTATAATAAAGTATGTTCAGTTCCTAAAGTTACTAGCCAGGCTAGCCAGCCTTTATGCAGTACCAAGATCAACACCTCGGTGATAGGATTTATACCTCGACCCACCACCACTAACAAGGTTAACACCCAAACCAATGTCACCATGATCACTGCTATAATCTCGCCCTCAACTCCTCTCTCTTCACCTCCTCTCCACACTTCCCCTCCTCCTCTCTTTCACCCTCCTCCCTTAGTTCCCATCACATTTTCCCAACCTGCTCTACCTAAGTCAACTCTTATACCTCCCAAACCAATCCCTCCTTAGCCACATTCCCTGTAAGCTATAAGCCAATGGATATAGTTGGAAATAAAATGTCTGGAAACAAAAAAGGAGGACCTGGAAAAATATCAACTATCAAATCAAATAATAATTAAATTACTCCAATTTCAATTAATTTTCAGAATATTATCACTATTTTTACTTAAATATAGTGAAAATACTATTTAATACTTTTAAACACACTTTAGCACAGAGCTGATCTTAATACGGCGGCTACAGCCGTGCTAAAGTGTGTTTAAAAGTGGTTAAAGTTGAATAATTGTTTTGATTTTTCAAAAAATTAAGAACAATAGTGGATGGTGTAAGCATACAAAGTTCGAAGAAAATTGGCCGAACTGGGATTGAAATATAATAAAGTACATTAAAAAATTTATTTAACTGCGGCTCCTTATCTATAATCCTACTGCTGCCCCACACATCTCGTCCACAGTTAGTAAACATCACTTTTAAGGACAATAGTTGTGATTTATTTGTAAATATTACAATGGATATACAAAAAATTAATGAAATCTTGGAAAAACTCAACATAATTGAGGAGAAAATAGATAGAAATAATGAAACTATTAGCAAGGAAATAGATATCATGAAATTTAAAGTTAATAAAATAGAAAATAAATTAAACTCAGAAAGAAAATATAACCTCTTATTTTTCAATTTAAAAGCTAGTAACAATTATGAAAAAAGGGAAGACATTTTTTATATAATTCATTTCTTAAACAGTAAAACCGAAAATATGATGTAGCAAATATCACAGTAGTCAAGTTTTCTTTAATTTATTTGGTAAAAGATATTCTCAGAGCAAAGAAAAATTTGGAAGAAAGTGAAGAGTATAGAAATATTATTGTTAAAGAAGATTTTTCAAAAGAAATCAGGCAGATAAGGGCGAAACTATTTTTGTTTCTTCTTGAAACAAAAGAAAAAGGGTTCAAAGCTACAATCAGGAGTGCCAAATTGCTTGTTAATGGAAAGTTATTTTCTTTAGAAGATGTAATTGCGGAAAAAAAAAACAATGTGAAAGAAAACTCTCCAAACGAACGTGATACATGAAAAAAGGAAATCAGTTTTAAAAATATAAGAGCATGAAGTTTGGACAGGTTTTTTACTAACCAACAATAAAAAAAGGCCAAAGTCCGCCAGGTAAAAACCAAAATCACCAAAATGATTCATCAGCAATACAAACCCTGTACTCAAAAAATTACTCTGATACTGCGAGTAATAGCCAGAAGAACACCACATAGGAGAAAAATTTAGATGAACCACAAACCAAAAGCATCATTAGTACAAATAAAAATAAGTTTAAAAAAAAAAAAATAGTTCTCAGTAGCTACACAACTGACTAACAGACTATTCTACCTAGGAACCTTAAACACCAGGCCTCTCAAGACAGAAGAAAGATTGCTAGAACTGGAAGAAGCTATAAAGGAAACAAAGTGGCACCTCATAGGACTTTTAGAAATAAGAAGAAAGTATGAAACCATTGCTGAAACCTAGAAGGGAAATTTATTAATGCACTCCAGAGTGTTTAATAGTAACTATGGGGTAAGTTTTATTTTAAATAAGAAATACAAAGTATCATTGAATTTAAACCCATTTTCCCAAGAATGGCTAAATTGGTACTAAAATTAGGGTGCAGAAACATTACCTTCCTTCAAGTATATGCACCAACTACTGTATCTACAAATGAAGAAATAGAAGGGTTTGATGACAGTTTAGAACTTATTCTCCAAGAAGATAGTAATAACAAAATAGAATAGAATTTGCTGTCAAAAATCAACTCAGGATACTTAATACATTTTATAAAGCAGGTACGGAGAAAAAATGGACCTGGAAAGCTCCTAATCAAGTAAAACATGAAATTGATTTCATTCTGGCAGAATCAAAATTAGGCATAAAATATGTATACCCAAAGTCGAAAGTAAAGTTTGATTTTGATCACCACCTTGTGATGGGACAAATGAAAATACATAGCAGAAGATTTTTTGCAGACACCAAGACAACTTTCACAGGAGCTGTTTCTGAAAACAACCCCAAAAATCTACTTGCAAAAAAATTTTGAAAAAGAAAGATCATATTGAAAATTTATATTTCAATCTCCTAAAATGTATAAGGGATGTGTAAGTGCAAGAAACTAAAACTAATAAACAAAGCAAAAAATTATCTGAAGAAATGCGAAAACTTATAGATGAAAGGGAAAGATTGAATAGAATTGTTGATAAATCATTGGAGCAAAAACTACAGCATGCCAAGGTTCGCAAACAAGCCAGGAATAAGATTGCTATAGATCCCCAGCCTTATAATAAAAGAATAATATATGATTGTTTATCGAGTATAGGTTCCATAAAAGAATTAAAAAGCATACTGGTTCTTTTAATAAAAAGCTAATTAAAAAGATCAATTCATCAAGGGAAATCTCTATAACAAACTGGCAAGAAATAGTACAAGAGATAACAAATTATTATATGAACTTGTCTACCCTGTGTAAATGTATTCCTCTACATATTCAATCTCACTATTTAAATAAATTAATATTTCTATTGAATTTGTCATGATTTTTGTTTTTGATGTATTTATATTGGGCCCATATTTCTCGTTAATGTCTGCTATTTCCTCTATCATTCTCCTTAAACCATTAATGTCTGGAGATATTAGACATATAATGTCCTAAAATCTTAGGTTGTTCAGCATTTTCCCATTGACAGATATTCCCAGGCTTTCTCTATTTAATTTTCTGAATAAATAATAAATGAATTTTATTTTCACTTTAATATCATCTTTATATAAGTTCATATAATAATTTGTTATCTCTTGTACTATTTCTTGTCAGTTTGTTATAGAGATTCCCCTTGATGAATTGATCTTTTTAATTAGCTTTTAATTAAAAGAACCAGTATGGGTTGAAAGAATGGGGTAAAAGAACCAATCGGTGGGTCTCAACCCTTAGATTTTTAAAGTTTAACTTCTGAAGAATCTCTTAATTTTTTATTCTTTTTCGTTTATTAATAAACATTAAACTCCTTAGAAGCTGCATTTGCATGTTATTCAGCCTTAGATCAAGTTTTTTAGTTAGCGTCCAGGTTTGAGCCCCATAGAGAACCATGGGATACACATATGTGGTCAAAACTCTGATTTTAAGATTCAGTGCATAGGTTGCTTTGAAAGGTCTTTCGGAGAGACCAATATTTACACCACCTGAGCTTTATTCTTCTTTCTATTTCTATAATCATATTTCCGTTGAATATCATTCCGTATTCCTTGTTTTACCCCATGTTGCAAATTCTATATCGACGAAACAAAGAATCAACTTAAAAACCGTATTTCCCAGTACAAAACTTATCTCAACTGCTGTAACCCATTTGCCTCTAAATTTTCAGAACACGGTTTAAACCTCAAATATGCTTTAAACTTCAATTCTTGCTACTGTCCCAAACCACCAAAAGCACCTCATCTCAGTCCGTTCACATAAATTTAACAGATAATTCCATCAATCATAAAGTTAAAAAAGAGTGCATCTCCCTGACAAACAGACATATTTTAAACCTTGTAAAACCTCCATAATTCTTGTTTTCTCTACGATCTGCATTTCAGAAGCCCATGTCTTTCATTCTGGTTTTATTTTCAAAATTCTTACATGGTTTTATTTTCTAAATTCTCATCCCCATACTTAATTTAATTATATTTTATTTTTACTATCCTTTCTTTTTCTTCTATAATTATATATCTTATTTTTAAAGTTATATTCAAATGTTACTTCCAGCTTGAGTATACTTACATTAATTTATATATTATTAATTTTTCTATTATACAAATTACATACTCCAGTACTCCAATTTATTTAGTATATTGTCTTTCTTTATTATTTATATTTATTGTATCCATTCTTTTATTTTAGTTTTATTTCTTCTGAGTTTTCTATCCATGAACATTTATAATTTTTTTTTTAATATATAATTTCTTCCCCCTTATTATGTTTATTATCATTTATTGTTCACTTAATTTTAATATTTTCTATACTGTTTACTTTAAGTTTATTTTCAAATGTAACGTACTTAACTGCCAATCCCCACTCCTCCCAATACAAACGGTTTACTTTGACTTTTGATAGATTATGGCTGTAAGGTAAATTCTGCTACAAAAAGAAGTCACATCCTAAAGAGAAAGTTCCATTTCTAAATGTGGTCAGCACTGTTTCCAATAATGGCACAATCTTATAAAGCAGTTGCTGTAATCGGGAGAGATCTGTAAATAAAAGATGAAGTTTTCAATGTAAATAGATAAATCAGTCCCATTAAAACTCTTGGCAAGTCTCACTGGTAAGCACTAGTCACAATGGCTGATTCTTAACCTTATAGGTTTAGCAATGTCCTCCAAACCCCTGACCTCTTCGACTTTTCTTATATACTAAATGTTAAATAAAATTGTTTATGAACTTGATCCCTTTTGTTTCTAACCAAACTTCATACTTATGTAAAATTAAAATTGATGAACTAGCGTAAATTAAAATATATTCAACAATAGACAAAAGTTCAAGGATGGGTAAGGCAATAAGTTTTCATTACAAAATGTAATTTCAATACCTATTAAAAAAATTATTTTGTAAATGTACTTTGTAATAAATATACCCACAGAATTTCGGTGGTAATTCTATTGGTAGCCAAGGACTGAGCATAATAGGCTCAAAAACACTACACTTGTTTGAAAAAATAATAAATAAACTAAACTAAATTCTTACTTGGTCAGTGCTGATTCTGGCATATGCAAGGCCTATTCCTCGTACTGCGGTTTTTATAACATTTCTCCTCAGTCTTAATATAAGGTTGAAAGTCCTATCTGATCTAAAAGTATTGCCATGTTTTTCTAGGACCTCATTAAAATTAACTAAGTTGCCATCTCTTACTGCTCGTGTTAGCTAAAAATCGATCTAATCTTAGCTTTTTTTTAAAAACTCTTTATTTTTTTTTTGCATATAGGCTGAAACATCAAATAAATATAGTTAACCTCCAAATAAGGTTCCAAAGATTTCCTCATCATAACTTCATTGAATATTTTTGCATCAGGAATGTCACCAAGAAGCAATTCAATGATTATTGCAAGTTTATTGGCAGCTTGTCTGAATCCCACAGCTGTTTTTTCAGGAGCTTTCCGCAATCCTAAGGTAACAGTTTTCTGAGCTTCAGAGTACTCCAATCTAGTAACCTATTTAGAATTTTAAAAACACAGAAATATACTTCTTCACAACCAATAATAAAACATTAAAAAAAAAACAGTATTAATCATTTTTATAATTTAACATGTTTACAATATATAATTTTGTATTAGTTGCACAAACATGATGAGTAAAAAAACTATGAGGTAAATCTTAGTTGGCATCCTAGGTTCTTCATTGCTTTCTTAAGCAAAATACTAGTTATCTTGTCTGCAGTCAACTTGTTAAAACATTTATTTTAATATTGGAAGATTGTTGATTGACCGTAAGTAATATATAAAAGGAAGATGGTCATACCTAAGGTAGGATCAAATAGTAAATAAAAATTATTTATTCTAAGCCAACGTTTCCTCCCACTTTGCAGAGCTAAAACAATATACAAACAACTAAAATAATGGAACCAAGTAAGATAATATATCACATAAAATAAAAGTGAACTGATTTATGGTTAAAAATTATTTAAAATATGTGAGTTTATATAAAGAAGAACAAGGTAAATTAAAGAAAATAAAAATAAGATGTACAATGAAAAGTATAAATAAACAAGAATTACAGAAATTATTAGAAAATATGAAAACAATAATAATAACAAATAAAAAAGTAGATAAAAGAGAAATATAAAAATACAGTGCACAATAAAAGAGAAAAATAAGGGAAATCAGAATAAAATAAAGGTCAAGAAAAATAAAAATAATAAACAAAATAGGATACCCACCTTTCACCTTTAAGATTTTAATAGTAATGCTATTTACGTTACAATTTTGGATACTGGTATGTTAAAGCCCTGATGAGTATTTTTTTTTTTATTATACAATCTATGTCAAATCAACCTAAAGCAACAATGATGTTAACAAAGTTCAGAATTATACCTTAAATAAGTCAAAAATATTAATTTTCAAATTCTACCAATTAAATGAATTGTTACAATAAATTTCTAACTCCAAACATATCTTAAACATAAATAAGGTTGTATGATGTGAACAGTGTGTTCCCAAAAAAATTTTGGTGGTGGGTAAGACTCATCTGATCAGCCGCAAGTCAGCTATAACACTCCTGGTTCACTAATGAGTATTACCTCTGTATTCCTGTATAAATATATCATCTTTTATTAAATAAATAATTACCTTGTCTCAAAAAATTTTGAAATAATATAATTTAAATATCATCTTTTATTTTTTGATATTAATATTTTTTACATACATGCAGTTTGCAAATAATTCTGAGCAATATTTCAGTGAAATGACATATTTTTAATTTTTCAAATCAGATGAGTAAATTGAAGACTTGCTGTTTTTGCCTAGAGGTTAGCCCAGTTCTTATTGTAGAACACAATAATCTTGCCTTTTGTTTTTGACAGTTCTCACTAACAGTCTTAATACTCTATACTTGTGTTTTGTGAATTTGTTATTCATCCTAGTAAGTTATTCAGAAATATAGGCTTAAAACTTAGTGGTCATCAACGCCAGAGTTTTTGTTTGTGTTATTCATTCTTATTCACGAGTAATATGTTTTATTATGAACTATTTGTACATATATATACATTTATATTGTAATAATAAAAATTATTTAAAGGAAAATTGATAGTTTCTATTTAATTCTCATATCTCAGGTCTAGTTTGGATTCAAATAAGAAGCTTTAATATTAAACAGATAGGAGAATTTTATTTAAATTTTATAACATAATACTCTTACTCTCAGGGCAGGTCTCTAGGCAATTAGAACACTTATCTTTTATAAGACTTTTACAAATATACTTAATTATATGTCAAACAACAATAACCAATTTAAACTCTTCTGTGATGACTGATGGTTTTTGATGACTTCTATTTGACAAAATAACTCTGTCTTTAAACAAAGTATTTGGTCCTCTAATAGTTTTCAACACATCTCATCCCGGCAATCCAAAACAAAGAGCCACTTTAACTTTTTGAAAGATTCTAGATTTACCATACAAAATTTATGTTCTAAACCCTAATTAATTTTTTAATATTTATGAATATGCAAAGACATTTGAATAAGAAAGATTAAATAGTAGCTTTTACTAGCCATGACTGTTATAATGACTAAATTTACTAATAATTGTAGTCTTAACAAAAAAAAAAGAAAATGTAAAGAACATTTACAAGTTTTTTAAATGAACTCCCACACCTAGTGAACCTTTTAGATAATTAAAAGACATACAACATTATAAAAGAGAAAAATATATCCTCACAGATAGATTATTTTATTAAGAACTTGTTTCGGTCATATTCTGAGAATAATTTTGGCAAATGAAAAAATGAATTATTTAGGAATCCCTTTAAGTACCTTTCCTTGACCAAAAACAGTACATGTGGAGAATGAACCAAAACTAAGCATGGATTAATACAAGAGAAAAAGAAAAATCAAGTTATAATAACAAAGAAAAATTTTATACTGCTCAAGGCTATACAGACTCTAGTGGATTAGCAAACAAATTCTTATTTGGCATTAATAGAAACTATGAACATTATGAATTTTCAAAAGATTGTTAACTAAAAAAAATTACTTTGAATGTAGTAAATGATATAATCTATGAAAGCATGTTCTGCTGTGGTGTAAGGAATAGAATCCGACCCCTTCACCTGGGTACCATCAACCAGGTGCCATACCATATTAATTGAATATTTAAGGATACCTTTAAAGCCTTATCAAATATCCATTTTCCAATCTTACAAAATTTATTTTCTGGGTCACATTTAAATTTAAATAATACGGGTCTGGGAATAGTCTGTGCTGTTGACCACTTTAGACCCTATATGTTTGGCAGATGGTTTAGGGCACACAATGACCACAGGCCTCTTCAATGGGTGGGAAAGTTGAAGGAGTCTTCAGCTAGGATTACAAGTTGGAAGGAGCTCTTCGCGCAGTACAATATGGAAATAGTATATAAACCATGAAAAGAAAATGGGGAAGCCGATTGGTTGTCTCGAGCAATTACAGAAAATGCAGTGGAAGAGGAAGCCGGAGAACCGTCTAGGCAATTCCTGTGGGAGTGGACACCAGGAGAAGAAGAACAGAATGTGGCGGAGGAAGACTGTTTCTCTGCCGCAAACCTCCTTTATTTTAGGAGGTTTTATTATTGTATGTTCAGTCTAATCACATTTTATATATATATATATATGAGTTAAAATAAGAAAGAAGTAAAAAGGAATTGAACAATCTGAATGCTTGAATATGTCATTTATTTTTATCTTCCACATTGGTTATCAGCTGTTATTACAATGCTTGTTTGATAATAGTACTTATCCTATACACTACGTATCACCCCCATCCCAGTTCACAAAGTGAACTTTGAGTTCATTAAATAAAAGACATAAAACATAATAATAAAGAAACTAAAGAACAATTCCTTGAAGCTAAAGTATACGAAAAGAACATGAAAAACAAGCTATAAATCCTACTATATATACATAATATAATAATCACAAGAAAATCATATAACAAAATAACAGAGCTAATTAGGCTGAAAGAAAGGGAGAAACAAATTATGATTTTATATGCCTGGATCAAGAGGGATGCGGAGGTGCCGTAAGTGTGTGTACCTAACCCTCTGAGCACCAGTTATCTCCTGAATGGAAACTATGTTGTATTCCCGGAGCGCTACCACTTTGAAAGGCCTTTCATAGCGCTGATTTCTGAAGACCGGACGATGGTTGACAATATACCGTTATACACAATGAAACTTTGTGGGAATCATCTGGTACTACCAAGGAAATGCAATTCGCTCAAGAAAGTTTTTACTGGAAGATTGTTGATTGCAATTCCTTCTATATTGGCGAAACTAAAAACCAACTTTTTTTTTTTCATTGGTGCATCAGACCGTGGAGGTCAAAGGCCTCGCGCGATTTACTTAAGAAATACATCGCGCGTTTCCTGACGTGGTTTTCATAGGGTAGGTCCGTCACTTCCACAACTATTTTTGTGAGTGCCACCTATTGGCTAACGGGCCTCACAAATGCACAGGGGGAGATTGTGAGTATTGTATAATTGTAAGCTTGAAAAAATCCCGGGTAGGGCCGGGCTCGAACTCGCAATCTATGGGTTGGTAGACAGGCGCGTTATCATGCTGCTACCGACACCCCCTAAATTATGAGGTATGAATTCTGTCTCATTAATTTTCATTTGATTTTATTCTTTTCTCTTTTCATCTCTTAATTTGTACTTTCTTTAATATGTCTTCTCTTATTTTATATCTTGTCTTTCTGTTAATATTACCGTTTTCATTTACTGTTTACAACCTTTAATTTTTCTTTTTTGGAGGGAAGTTGTTGTTTAAGAGAATTTGTTTAATGCGGATATAGTTATTGTCATTGTGAATCTGAGAGAGAAAAACCACGATGAATAAGATTTTTGGCCGTGTTTAGTTTTTGATGGTACGGATGTTGGGAGTGATAGTTTAAAAGTCTTCCTGAGTAAGTTGGTTTTGTGTACCAATCGGTGGATATAGTATTATTGGCGTTTTTTATGATGAGGAGGTCAAGAAATGGTAGCGAATTGTTAGTTTCCGATTCAACTGTAAAACGTAAGCGAGAATGGTAGGAATTGAAGGCAGATAAGATATCGGTAATTTTATTGGGATTCAGTATTAAGAGGAGGTCGTCAACATATTTTTTAATAAAAATGATGTC
>NW_027107825.1:444681-460259 GCF_000696795.3 Halyomorpha halys | reverse complement strand
AAAAAAAATGAAATCCAATAAAACATTTACAAGTTTTTTTAATGAACTTTCACAGATAGTGAACCTATTAGAAGATTATAGAAACATACAACATTATAAAAAATATATATCTTCATAATAATAGATTCTTTTATCTTTTATAGAACTTGTTTTGGAAATATTTTTAGAATCATTTGGGCAAATGAAGTAATGAATTCTTTAAGAATCTATTCAAACACCTTCCCTTGACCAAAAATAATACAAGTAGACAAAGTATCAATAAACATGGATTAATACAAGAGAAAAAACAATTAAAGTTATAATAAAAAATAAATTTTACTACCCAAGGTTAGACAGATTCTAATGGATTAATGAACAAATGCTTATTTAGCCTTAATAGAAACTATTTACATTTTGAATTTCCAAAAGATTGTTAAATTAAAAAAATGACTGTGAAAGTAGTGAATGATATAATCCTATGATAGCATGCTCAGATGTGAAACACAAGAACAATGTAACACCTTTACCTGGTTACCATCAACCAGGTGCCATACCACATAATTTTATCTTTAAGGACACCTTTAAGGGCTTATCAAATATCCTATTTCCAATCTTACAAAATTTATTTTCAAGTAACATTATTGTTTGGATCAAATTTAAATTTAAATATGAAAGGAATATGGTCCGGGTGCGGTCAAGAAAAATTCAAATAGTAGAAATATACTATTTTAATGAGCCAACGTTTCACCCCACGTTGCAGGGCTTCTTCAGGGCTAGAAATAATCTTCCATTAAATTTAAATAAAATAGGTCAATCCCTATAAATGTCTTATTAAAACTGAAAAGTTTAATGAATTTATTTTTTACTTCCCCTGAATTGAAAGATTTAATTGGAGGAATTAATTCTGGCATACAACTATAATGATCATTTTGTGCACAATATTCAACTTTTATTTTATGAATATCTCCTTTATTTATTAAGGTTTCTCAGATAATCTCCCTGTAAAACCTAACATTATGATTCCATTGACTTAAAGGTTCTAGATCACATTTATGTTTTGATTTTAAGTCCACTAATAGATTTTTTGGTTTATTTTCTTCCATAGTACATTCAATCATTTCTTCGGACAATTCAGACATTAGATGTATTAAAGTAGTTTCCGTTAAACAACTTTCTTTTAACTCTATTTTATTTGATTCAATATGGTTTCCTACATTTTGTTTTGATTTCTCATTTATTTCCAATTCACAATTTTCTTTAATTTCCAATTCACAATTTTCATTAATTTCCATTAATTTCTAATTCACAATTTTCATTTATTTCAAATCCAAAATGTTTAACCTTTTCATCAATATTTTTATCCAATAATTCCGAGTTATTTATTGTTAAATTAGTTTAACCACTTCAATTTTTTCATCTACTTTATTTTCTATCCCCGTAATTTCAACCCTGCAATTTTCATAGATCTCTATGATGGTTGTTTCAATTTTATCTCATAAATTTCGCATAGATTTTTCTTGCTTTTCAATCAGTTCATCAAATCTTTTTCCTTCCTTTTCATTCTGTTCATCAAATCTTTATCCTCCCTTTTCATTCTGTTCATCAAATCTTTTGTTTAATTTCTCTGTATTATTATTTATCATCATCATTAGTTGTTGAAACATCGTTTTAACATCAAAATGATCACTATTTTCAACATTTGAATTTAAATCCAAATTTGTTCCCACTAATTTATTATCATGGAGGCTATTTAATAGAATCACATCTCTACCCCCAGTTACCGTACTTATTATCCTCCTCCATCATTTACTACTTAAGTTATAAAAACAAACTTATTCAAATTTAACTCTTTTAAAGCCGTGTCCTGATTGCCGTGACCTAATTTGTAAAGAATTAGGCCACACCTGTTGGGCGACAATTTATGTAATATTAAAAATTATTTGAAGTAAATAAAAGGAATTTAATATAGTTTTCACTTTATTCTTGTTTTCTTAAGTACAGTTTGGATTCAAATTAAAAGCTTTAACATTAAATAGATAGTAGAATTTTATTCAAATTTTATAAAATTTTAGACTCTTAATCTCAGGGCAGGTTACTAGGCACTCAGAACAGTCATCTTTAATAATATTTTTACAATTTTACTTAATTATATGTTGAGCTAAACTAACCAATTTATAAAATCTTCTTTTGATCGTTGATGAGTCTTGATGTCTTCTATTTCACAAACCAATACTGTTTTTAAACGAAGCCTTGGCCTCTAAAAGTTTTCACTCATCTCGTTCACTGGCGATCCAAAACAAAAAATCCCTCATTCTTCTTGGGTGAATCTTCAATGTCTTCTTTTTCAAGATGTCTAGACTAGACAAAACATGATGAGGACCTCCTCATCCAGGAAACATCATTCCCCGCCCATGTGGCTCTCTTCCTTCCCATTCTATGAGTTCGTTCTTAACATTGATTGTAGCACTACGGTTTTGACTTTTTTCTTATGATTTCCTTTATGAATAATTTTATTTAATACTTATTCTTAACTTCTATTTTTTCTTAAATGTACTGTAAAGCCAATGAACAATATTGAAACGATAAATAAAATAAAAACATTTTAAAAACCCTTTATACATAAAAATATACTTTTTACAAAAAAAGAGGATATTATAATATAGTCGATAATATTTGTCTGTTCTGGGAATAGTGTTCTGATAATATTGTTTACAACATTCCATCTTGTGGGGAGCTGCATCGTGCCTTTACTAAGTTTCTTAAGTGCTATTTTGTAAGGCCTACCCCATGGGTTTGCATCAACCTCATCACAGAGTTCTCTCCAGCACTGTCATTAGCTTTCTTCAATGGCTTATCAGAGGTTTCTTCTAGCTCTCTTGAACTCTTCTTGAAATCCACAAACCTTTCAATTAGCAATCCGTTGCAGGCAACAAACATCATATCAATGATAGATGATCTTCCAGCTCTAGTGAACGTTGGGTTTGTTCCGATGCTCATAAGGATCGTATCACTTAGTTGTACAAAAGTTTCCAGAAGAACTTCACCACGTTGATATTTTATCCTACTTTCCCATTCCGATGCCCACGCGTTGCAATGATCAGCTATGATAGCTGGCTTATGGGAACTAGCCTGTAAGACAATGTGATACAACAAATTTGCAGTCTTTGATTGTGATGCTGGGATAGGTGTAACAGCTAAAGATGTACCCGTTATTGATCTTAACCCATACAAAGCCAGTGTGCGATACAGTATTCACTTCCTGAAGAGCTTGGGAATCACAAGCCCAAATAGCAGGTTTACTACTGACATCGGATACCCATGAGCTGCCATCCAGATTTTTATATTGTTCGCTGACAGCTTCACAATGATTCAAATTCAACTGAAGTTATGTTGGATTTGCGTCATTGTTTTCAATCCTGAACGGAAAGCTGGAAACTGACTACTTCCGCTGGGGTAGTTGGCATCTCCATTTCCTGCACATAATGCGCATTGAGGTTTCTAGTCACAATCAGTAACTTTGTGACCTGCTTTACCATAGTTTCGACTATCTTTTCCTATAAAATTCCGAGCTATGTGTCCATACTTCCAGCAACGGAAATACTTTGGAACTCAAAGTCTTTCACGTATTTTCATAATGACTGGATCAGGCCTCGGTGGCTTAAGGTGAGGTTTTTTTCTCGATTTTTTCTGTACTTCTTGTTAGTTTTCTTCTAGTGGTTCCTTACATATAGAACTGTCTATCTCTGAGAGCAATCCATGTTATTGTGCACAACTTGTTATACATTGGATTTTATGGTTTCCTTCGCTTTCTTCCTCTTATCTCCTGCCAAAGAAGGTATGGTTACTGTCCCCTCGGATTTAACAGCATTCCTTCTTGGTGGACTTCTCCTTTGTTTGGGTGTGGCCATCTGCAGTTTCGATAGAGAGGGCAGCTGTTTCCAACTTTTCAAAGTATAGTTGGATCTAGTTCGCAGGCATAACTCCTTATCTTACCATGAACATTCTTTGTGCGATTAAAAGAGAGAAGCTGTTTAATTAATCTTGCTTCCAAGATTCTGCATCACCTCTGTAATGGTTAATCTTGTGCCATTAGAAGCTACAATGGCCAAGTCTCCCACCATTGCAGCACTGCAGTCCTATGTTGACAATGCTGGGGAACCATGACATAACTAAGACACCTAGATGGATCATCGAAAAAGCAGACTGGACGCTATTCACCTCGCTGGTTAAGCCACCTGAAATGCAACCATGTGAATTAAGTGTCAAAGATAGCTGTCATCTCCAAATGAAAAGCATATTGCAAGCATTGAAGTCAGCTATTTCTAAAACAAAGAGCACCATAAAAAGACCATCCGCCCTCTGGTTTAATGAAGCTATTCGAAACCGTAGGAAAGCATACAAGACCTTTCAAAGGAATAGCACACAAACAAATTTCATAGAGAAACAAAGAGCCCTACGTAGACGAACAATAAACAACAGCAAATCTGAATCCTGGAAATAATATTTCGAAACTATAAACTCATCCACTCCCACCAATTTAGTGTCGGATAAAATCAGGAAAATTCACAAAAACTACCCAGCAACCCCATATACACTACTCTGAGACGGGAAACTGACCGATGACCCTAAAGTAATAGCTGGAAAGTTCGGTGAAAACTATTCAAAAATCATTAACCCACCTTTCATTCATTTGGATGATACAGCAAACAAGGAAATGGTAGATAACCCCATATATCACCACTTTGAAGACCCAGAAAAAAAATATAACTCTCTTTTCTCTATGTGAGAACTTAAATTAATTATTCGAAATCTCAAAGGATCATCACCTGGCCCTGATGACATCCATTATGCAATGATTCAGCACCTTCTACAAAACTGTTTAAACTGGCTACTCAAATTCTTTAATCATGTGTGGAAAACTGATGAATTTCCTAATGTCTGCCCATAATCTTTAGTAGTTCCAATCCTAAAAACAGGCAAAGACAAATGCCAAACGAACAGTTACTGCCCGATATTTCTAACAAGTTGCCTCTGTGAGATAATGAAACAAATGGTTAACAAGCACTTGGTATGGATCCTTGAAAGAAATGATTTTCTCAAGAGCTTCCAATGCAGATTTTGTAGAGGAAGGTCCACTATAAACCACTTCGTTCAACTGGAGGCTGAACTATAATATACTTTCATAGAAAAGCAGCAAGCAATCGTAATTTTCTTCGACATGGTTAAAGCATTCAACTGTATAAGCAAAGATACTATTATAAAAAAACTTATCCTTAAATTTTACTGGTAATCTCTTAACTTCCATCAAACAGTTCTTATCCCTACGGATATTCAAAGTCAGAATAGGAAATTATCTCTCTAGTAATTTCGAACAAAAAATTAGAGGACCACAAGGATATGTTCTCAGTACAATTCTGTTTGCCCTGGCCATTAAAAACTTAGGAAGAAACATGTCCAGAGGAATAAAGGTGAGCCTCTATGTGGATAATCTAACTATTATGTGCCACTCAAACAACATAAACCAAATAAAAAACTACAAGAAACCCTTTATTGATTAAAAAACCGGTCAAATAGCTCAGGTCTTACCTGCTCAACTGAAAAAACCAAATGTCTGCATTTCAGCAGAAAAAGACGAACACCACCACCCCTAGAACTCACCCTAGGAGATTCACCAAATATCATGTCAAATATTATAGATTTTTGGGCCTGATATTCAATAGTTGGCTTTCTTGGAACCACCATATCAATACTCTTAAAAACAGATGCATAGATAAAATTAAAATCTTAAAAGTCCTCAGCAAAACATCATGGGGGAGCTGATACAACTGTATAGCTGCTATTTCATCATTGAAGTTTGCACCTTCCTTCCCTACTGCAATGCTGATTTGGATATCTCTTGAGCAGACCCATGCTCCAGCATTTCTAATGATTTATTCAACTGATCAGTCTATATAAATGTGATGCCAATCATGAGGAGGGTACTTTTGAGCTATAGTTTCTAGGACAACTTCTTTCACCTCATATCTAGTTGTATTCTTATCAACCTTGTGGAGGAGTTGCAGCTCTGCCTTGCTTATGTGATGGTGGATTCAGAAATGTGCCTTTATAAATGGTTCTCTCTCTTCACAGTGAAACCCTCTTTCGGGTTGTCGACTAGGCCAAGGCAAGGAACCTTCTGTTCTCTAGCTCCCCCAGCAACTCGTCAAACACTAGTTTCCACATGGCTGGACCTAGGACAGAATCCTGTGGGCATCCTCTTTCAATTTTTTCCTTCACCTCATAGTAGTTACCCCTAATTATGATGCTTCTGTTACTAAGGTTACTACCTACCAGGAAGTATAGGTTAGTGGAGGTGTTGAGCTCTTGCAATCACTGAAGTACAAAGGGTCACTAAACACTATCGAAGGTGGAGGATATGTTGAACAGTATCAATAACACATATTTCTCTGCCCTCTCTTCTATGTCCCCACGCATTCTCAGTTCCTGACAGGTTGAGCCGCATTGCCGTGGGTGCCTTGCTGCCATTAGGATTGGTCTGAGACTGTTCACAATATCTCACCTCCCTTGTTGAGCATTCTCAAGTCTGCATCCCTCTACGTCCTGGGAAAGTGCCCCTTATTTTAACACTTGTTGAAAATCTCCTGAATATAAGGGGGACTATTCTTAAGGATTGTAGCATCTATGCCATCTAGTCCCATATATCCCCATGGTGGACATAAGTCGGTACCTAGTGGGTATACCATGGTGCGTCATACCAAGCTATCTTCAGTGCTATCCTGAGATGGATTGTCCTTGGGGTATGTATAATCTATATGCAGTTTCACAGCTTCCTCTAGAGTGGATACCCTCTACTCTGATAGCTACTATTAACTGTAGTGGCTTGACTTTGCCCAGTGCCATTCTGTATGGGATGCCCCAGGGATTCTTCTTTGACTCCTCAGCAATGAACTCATCCCAGGACCTCTTCTTCTGGTGCCACACTCAATTTCAATATATCCTATACCTATGTTTAGATTCCTCTTTGAGTGTGTCTCCTCTCATTATCTCTGCGCTGCTGGAACCTATGCCTGGCCCTGTAATATTCTCTCTTGAGCTGAGTCAGGGCCAGCGTCCACCATGGGACCAGACGTTCTGTCACCCTTTGGTGTTGGAGGACAATAGCTGCTTCAGTAATGGCACCCTTTAGTATTGCCACCTTATGGCCAATTTCTGTCTCCTCTACTATAGGCCCATCTCTTCCCATTTCTGATCAACTAGTATTCCCTCCAGTTCACTGGAAAATGATCTCTAGTTCACCAATCGGGTCACAAAGCTTTTCAACTGCTAGGGCACTGTCTTCCTCCTCCATCACACTGAAGGTCATGACCTGGTGGTCAGAGCTCATTTCTGACCATAGGGTCCAGTCCACAATACGCTCCGGTATGGAAGCAGTGATGAGTGTCACATCTATCCAAATCTGGCCCCGCGCTCCAACAAATGTTGAACAAAAGTTGACATCTCGCAATGCTCTACTCTAGCAGTCTATCACTGGCATTTGTGTGGACTGAACCCCAGGCCATACTCCACAAATTGGTAACGGAACAGACTATCACACTTCTTTACTTAAGTGACAGCCTCCAGAGCAGTTATAATATCTTCAACGTTGATATTTACATTGGCCTGTCAAGATGGCATGTATGCTGAAACTTCTTCTTCCTCTTCTGGCATGGCAGACTGTAAAGGTCCAAGGCCTCACGCGTTATACTAAGGAAATACATCGCGTGTATCTTGACGAGGTTTTCATAGGGTGAGTTTGTCAGTCCCACACCTATTTTTCTGAGTGCCATCCATAGGCTGACGGTCCTCACAAATGCCTGGGGGGAGGCTGCGAGTGAGTATTGTGTAATTATTTGCTTGAAAAAATCCCGAGGATATCCGGGCTTAAACTTGCAACCTTTGGGTTGGTGGACAAGCATGTTGCCACTGTCGCCCCCTGGAATGCTGAAACTATAACATGCCGCCTGTTCTTCTGTGAATTGCTTCAGTTACATGACGTCGAGAATGGGATTGACCACCACTATCATTGCTCTCCCTCATCTCACCACTGCAAGCACAACCATCCTCGACATTATACCAAAACCTGTGACCACATTGTTCCGACAGCATGGATCTTGAACCACCAAGATGTCAGCACTCTAGGCGAGAGATCTCAATTCGTCTGCGACCACTCTTTTTCAGCCCATGTTGACCAGCAGGATCAACAGCCTACGCATACCAGGTCTTCCTTCTTCACCTGCTTGACCATCATCTCCAAATGTAGTGGGCATTCTCTGCAACACACTCAGTGTTGGAGATCTTTCCCCACTCTGCCTCTTGCCTTACAGTTTCTACAGCACTAGGGTTCAGCCTTCTTCTTTTCTGGGTACTCCTTCACTTCGTGCCCAATTGCCAGACACCACCTGCATGCCACCTCCTTCATGCAGAACTTTAGCTGGATGTCCATAATCTTGACATCAAAGACAGAGCAAGGGGTCCAAATAGTCTCTGATGGTCAAGCTCCACCATCCTCCCCTGACGTCCTTCATGGACAGGGTCATCAAGGCGAGTCTCATGGCCTGGTGCACCTCAAGCACCCACATAGTCGTGAGTCCACCCTTCGCAGGAGTGGAGAAGCAAGGTGTTAGTCACTCCCTCCTATCTTTTTTCCTTCTTTGGTACATCTATTAGGATTTTGTCCTTCAGATATACTCCTCTTACTTCCATCAGGAGAGGCCTACCTGCCACAGTAAGATTCGCTTGCAATCCTTTTTCCCTTTACTTATCCCAAGTAAGGAGTTTTTATGCCTGGTCAGCCCCTTCAGTCCTGACCAGATGACCAGACTACCCTTTCGAGTTACCTTAATCAACTTCACGTCCCTAATGTTTTTTAATTCTTCTTAAGACGGAAGCTCCTTATATATCGTTTGCAGTCCACCCCCCTTGATGGTGACATATGTAGCCGCCTCCTGGGATTTAAGAGGAATGGCCAGAACGCTCGCAAGGATGCCAGCAAAGGTGAGTTATATCTTCTCCTGTGGCCCCTCTGCCCGAGGTACCTCCTGGGCTGAGGCTTTCTTATTCCTCTTCCTTCGCATCGCCATCAGTAGAGGTGTCCAATATAAGGTTCCTTCCCCTACAGATTGGCATCTGGCTGGACCTTTAATCCTTTGGACCATTGGAACCTCAAATTTATTCTTCTCCTTCATTAGAATTGGGACCGTGAGGCCCAGCCTCCATTTTCTTTGTTTCCTCCACTGCTCTTTTGTCCTTATTATACTTTTCTCTTTTTTTAGCTCTTGATTCAACCAAATGTTCTAAAATGACGCGGGCTTCTTCATCGACTTTTCCTTCCAGGTCCATAATTATTTCAGTTACTCTTTTCAGGATCAGGGACAACCATTCTTTTTTCTTCTGGTCGTGGACCAGAGAAGCTGGTATTCGATGAGTTGATGGGGGAACTAGAGGACAAGGAGTTCCTTGTCACGACCTACATCGACAACCTGTTAGACGAGGGTTAGACTGGGTGAGGAGGTGACATATCTTGGTGTGAGGATAAGAAGAAGATTCGATGCCACTTCTCACCTGGTGTATCTAAAGGACAGGTGCCCCACGTGCCGAGTTCCTGAAACAGCTGAACATGTAATAGTGGATTTCTCCACCATGGAAAGACACCAAGCCAGGCTGTTGAGAAAGACCGGGATTTTCGCCCTCGCCAAGTCGGACTTTCCCTGGTTGATGGAAGAAGAGAATTATCCCTCCTTAAGGGAGTTCATTTATGGATGGAAGGAGGTGGTGGGTCCAACTCATTTCACAATGGGAAAGACTTGACCGACCAACATTGGTGAGGCACCAGAAGAAGAGGAAGCTGACCCAGACTGAGACCAGGAGGGCTGGACCAGTCTGGTAACTGCAGGAGCCACCCAGACGGATGCGCACCAGAAGGGCCTACCGAACGGATGCAGTGGACAAGGTGCAGCTCCATCAGTAAGGCGCTAAACCTAGTGCTGGGCTGCACCACAGTAAAAAATTTGATAAAAGAATTTAAAAAAAGGAAAAAAGAATTGATGATCTTTGGGAGCAATGGCATGCGCAATCTCAGCACGCACTACCCCACTGCTCCCGCACCCCGTATGCCAGAAATGGCAAGGGAGGGAGATATTAAAAAAAAAAAAAAAAAAAAAAGTCGTAGACCAGAGTCATGGACCACTCCTGTGGCATCCCCTAAAGCCTCAGCTATCATAGAAGCCACTCTGAGACCTTTTTTCCAATGACTTTGTGAAGTTAATCTGTGTATATGGTCTTTTCAACTACTTCACTCACTATTGGGATCATCTCCTACTGTGCCTCCAATCCAACTACTATATTGGCCAGTTCCCTTAGCTGGCCAATTAAATACTTTTGGATATCTTGAGAGGGTGGGCCTTTCAATTTCTGGGATGAGCTTTGGGGTGGATTCCTCCTCTTTCCTTGCTCACTTCTTAACCCTTTTTCCATTAAGGCTAATTTTTCCTTCTTTACTCTCAGGGCCAGGATCTCTATCGGCTTCACTGCCGCTTCCTGTTAGCCATCTAACTTTTTCAGTTGCCATTTTGTTTTTTAATTTACCTCTTTGGGGGTTCCTTGCCTCCAGTAATAGTTTTTGGCATCACTGGGCCTTTCCAATCCTTCATTTCCACTTTTTACCACTTCTTCCATATCCAGTTTTATAAAACACTACTTTTACATAAAATTTGAGGTATTTTGAAAAACATTTTCTTCTCTTTGGCACTATTTTTCACAAACTTTAGGATTTCCTCACTTATTAACTATATTTAAAATCAAAAACTCTTGTCCACATACACTTAGGTCCAACAAAATAACAAATAACAAAATCAATGTGCCACAGGCAGTAAACACAATCTATTATTATATTAAAGAGTGTGGGACTAAAGATAGATCCTCGAGGTGCTCCCTGACTAAAAGTTCTAAAACTTAAATATCACCAGTTGTATCTTACTCTTACTCTAAGAAATCTCTGAATATTGGCTCAGTACAATTTTTCATTTATATTCTTTTTCAGGAACTTATTTAGGCTTTTACATCCTCAGGTGCTTCCAGAAACCTGCTTGCTTAGGTAACATCATATTTCCTCTTGTTACTGCGGGTAGAGGCTCAAAATGAACATTTACTAGCCCAACCGTGAATGGTAAAAAAAAAAGAATTATAGAGTCAAATTTTGTAAGATTGTACTTTAAGTAGTACTTTAATATACCAAAATAAAAACCTTTGAAAAGAAAAAATAAATATACATTAAATAAAAAAGGAATTTAATGCTTCTGATTAAATACAAAAATTAAAATTATTTTTAAAATATTGTTTATGTCATTTGTGACATAAAATAAAATTGTCTGTATATCACCCTGGGTGATGGGACCTCTTATAGATAATTGTTGTCCTCATGGAGTAAAAGAATGAAGAGTCGGCCTGCCGTGACTTTATAAGAATATTAGGGTTGGCCAGCCTGCTAGCAACTAACTGACTAAGCAAAGAAAGGCACCTGAGGGAGCATATGTACATAAATGATGGTATTACTTATATCTCTGTAGTATAAATTAGAACACGCTAATACAAAATGCTTACAACCATCACATAGAAATTTATTTATAGGATGGAACTAATTATTAAAAATATGTTGGCTGCAACACCTATATATATCCTAATACATCTGTCAGTCAAGTCAGCAATATTTTTTGACCAAATGCTCCTGGTGGAGGGGCAACTATATCAGTGAGAAACAGTGATATATGAGTGAAATCAGAGGAACAATATGGGAGTATGCCTCAGAGTGGGAGCTGTTACCTTTATGATCCACAAAAGCGGACTCGGCATTTTCGTTTTCCACAAAGTTACTTCATATTTATGTCTCTTAATTCCTCTAGTTTTCCTTCTGAGTTTGAATTAGTATCTAGGCCCAAAAACTGGAGTGTTCATTGAAGTCTGCAAACTAAAGTGATTTTTTAGTTGAAGAGTCTTCCAACCAAAATAAATTTGGGTTATTTTATTATGGCATACTGTATGGTCTGTAATAATTGATTCATCCCAATATAGCCAGAGAGAACCTTTTTGGAGGAGTTTATTTGGGTGCTACTTGTAATAAGGGCTCTTATCTTCAATTAGGTTTTACTTCACAGCCAGAGCCTGATGCATAATTTTGGCCACATTGTTGTGCCTCTGCAGATATTCAGTACCAGCCAGCACTCCACATCCTCCAGTGATATGTTGGATTGATTCGAGCATTTTTGAGCATAATCGACACTTATCCGGTGTTGTTGCGTCTTTTAACACATGCTTCTTATATGATCTCGTGGCAATCACTTGATCTTGAATAGCAACCACAAATCCCTCTGTCTCGGAGAATAGCCTTCCAGCTTTTAACCATTCAACTGATCTCTCTTTGTCTATGGAGGTTTCGTTCAGTTGGTTATAGAATCTCTCATGCAGAGACTTGCTTTTCCATTCTGCCAGTCTTTCATTTTGTGATACGATTGTTGATTCAACACCTTTGCTCAGATTAAGTGCAGTTAAACCAGAGTCCATCCTTGTGATGGCGAGACAAACCCCTTTTGTTTTTGAGAGAAAGTATTAGCATAGGGTCTCTTCCTGTTTGCGGCAAGCTTCTTCAATATTTAGTAATCCACGTCCTCCTTCTTTTCTAGGTAAATACAGATGAGCTTTAGATGATATTGGGTGGTGGGTCCATTCTTGTGTTGAGAGTTGTTTGTACAAGGCGATCCATCTCCTGTAGGCTTGTATTTGACCATTGCATTATGCCGAAGCTATAACTAAGAGCTGGTATAGCCCAGGTGTTGATGGCCTTGATTTTTTGCTTCCCAGTTAGTTGGGTTTTGAGCACTTTTCGTGGCCTAATTTTTAGCATTGTTAGAAATTCTTGTTGAATATCTTTTCAAGATATTTTAAGATGTTTCCATACCCAAATATTTATATAATTTATTAGCTTCAAGTTCCTTTATGTGCTCTTCTTCATTAACCAGAATGTTCTGTTTACTAACCACTTTCTCCTTGGTTACATGGAGCACTGCACATTTATCGAGGCCAAATAACATTCCAATGTCTCTTGTAAAAGATGAAACAGCTTCAACCCTATTTTGTAGTTGTTCTTTGTTTTTCGCGTATAGTTTGAGGTAATTCATGTACCAGCTGTGGCTGACTGTGGTCCCTTCGTCGTTGATGGCAAGTTTATATCCCTCCTTATTCTTTCGAAGAATCCTGCGTAATGGAAATAGGGCCATGCAGAACCAAATTGGGCTTGGACCAATCCCCTTGGTATATTCCTCTCAATATTTTGATTTGATTGGCCATGCAGGTAGTTCCGACTTTCAGCATAGTTTTCCATCCTGCCATCAGGTTTGAAAGGAGTCTGCTTACATTAGATTGAATCTTGTATATATCTAATACTTTTAGTAGCCAGCTGTGTGGAACAGAGTCAAAGGCCTTTTTATAATCAATCCAAGCCATAGAAAGACTTCGCTATTTTTTCGAGACTTGTGCAGCAATGAACGAATCTATAACTAAGAGCTCCTTACAACCCCTAGCCCGCTTTTTGCACCCTAGCTGTACTATGGGTATCATATTCTCATTTTCAAGGTGTTCATATATCTTGGTCGCCAGAATAGAAGCGAGAATTTTATATAAACCATTTAAACGTAGGTTTAATTCATTCTTCTTTGAAACCATATAAGTGATGCCATCAGAGAAACCTTCAGGGGACGTGTGTGTGTCATCAAGTATTTCCTGGTATCCTTTGGCTAGCAACTCATGCAAGCAATGAAATCTTTAAATCCAATAATTTTGGATTCCGTCAGGTCCAGGTGCCCTCCAATTTTTCATGTTCCTGACAGCTTCCGAAACATCTTTCGGATAATACTGTCACTTCATTCATTTTAGAGGCATTCTGGAAACTTTGCATTTCTTCTTCTATCCAGAAGCGCTCAAGGTGATTCCCCAGCTTTTCCCACACACTTTTCCAGTAAGCTTCAATATCAACAGGGTATTTGCTCGATATTTTTTCTTTTTGCAGAAGGTTTCTATAAAACTGGCGTTTATTCTGCTTGAACTGCTGATTTTGTTTCCTATGCAAGGCTGCCTCGCTATATCTCCGTAAACAGTTTCCATAAACAGCTAGCTTTTGTTTCTGGTTGTCTAGATAAAGAGTCAGCCTATCAATTAATTCCAATTTTTCCCTTAAGTTATTAATTCTCCTTTGAATTCTTCTCTTCCATGGAGGCATTTCCCTGCCTTCTGTTGGGAGTTTATTTTTACTTTTATCTTTCATTTTTATCCCTAGCTCGAGTGCAACTGTCCTGGCAGCAATATATAGCCAATGAGGGATATCTTCAAGACCACTAATTAGAGCTATATTTTCCCTAAGCACGCTATTCATTTTGTTGGTTATTTTTAGTGTGGCCTTGTTGTATGACACTCAAGGTAACGATGGTCATTCCCGAAGCAGTATTCCCTCAAGCATAATGTGCTTGGTCAAAAGTGATTGACTCAGTCTAGTTATAATATCTTTGTCATCTACTTGGTTCTCTGCATCTTCACCACAGGCTGATGTACTTGCTCTACCAATTTCTGGACCTGTTCTTGCATTCATCGCTCGGTCAGATGGCTCGACATCTCTTTCTGTGGCCATCAACATACGAACTTCATCTTTAAGTTGCTGGAGGTCATTCGAAGATAGAAACTTTCTCGTCAGTATTACTCTGACCTGATCACTTAGTCTCTGTGTAACTATGTCAAAATCTGGAAAGGACTCATGCCAGTATCTCTGTATACGGTTGAGATATCCTGTTTTGTCAGTTTCTAGTTTTCTTGCCAAGAAGTATGCCCGTATGACAGCCTTATTCATATCTGGCACCCATTTCATCCTCTTTGCATTTCTTGGTCTCTGTTGTCGACTTCGCGCGGGTGGAGAATGTCTCTCCTCCAAGCTAGAGTTCGAACTGTTGGCCGGTAAACGTTGCAACCTTGCGGTCCTTGAGGACAAGGTAGTGCCGCTCACTCCACTATTCGTCCGAGGCTAATCTTCTATTTCTTAGCTCCATATTTAATGGGTGAGTACATTTTTTACCTACTGCCAGGTTGTAAATAAACAGCCACCTCTTACGTGGGATTACAGGGGAAATAAAAAATAAATTCTGGAAGATTATTGATTGACCGTGTGTAAAGATGAAAGGAATATGGTCCGGGTGCGGTCAAGAAAAACTCAAATAGTAGAAATATACTAATTTAATGAGCCAACGTTTCGCCCCACGTTGCAGGGCTTCTTCAGGGCTATTTTGACGGCAGTAAAAAATAAATTCATTAGGCTTTTCACTTTTAATAAGATATTTATAGGGATTGACCAATTTTATTTAAATCCAAGTATGACCCAAACACTAATTTTACTTAAAAATAAATTTTGTAAGATTGATAATAGGATATTTGATAAGGCCTTAAAGGTATCTTTAAATTTTAAATTAATGTAGTATGGCACCTGGTTTGGTGGTAGCCAGGTGAAGGGAGTCACATTTCATTCATTA
>NW_027107825.1:421283-442970 GCF_000696795.3 Halyomorpha halys | reverse complement strand
TGAGCCTTAGTAAGAAAATAGATAAGATAGATAATAATGCATTTGTATGTATATATTGTATAAATTTAATAATAAAGGAGGTTACAAAAAAAAAAAAAAAAAAAAAGATAGTATATGTTATTTTTAAAGCAAAAAAATTAATCACTACCAGTCCAAAATTTAAACAATCTTGAAAATCATAGAAATGAGAATTGAAATAGATCAAAGATGATTGATAAAACCATTAATTGATTGATAAAACCATCAAAAGAACTATAGTCAGCCAAAAGACAAAATAGCTTCAAATAATCAGGTATGAACTAAAAAACGAGAAAATATGAAAATACTATAGTCTTTATTTATTTACTGATAGAACAAATCTCAAGGTAAAGATAATGAATGCAGTAATAATAAATAAAGATAAACTGTAGTGTACCTTTGGTAATTAACATTATTAATTATTAAATTGATTTAAAATAGTTTACCTGTTAGTTCATAAGCTCGACTATGATAAAAATATGCTTTTGCTGCAATTAGACTCATGCTCCGCCTGTTTTGGTCACATATCTAAAATAATTCAATGATAATCAAACTGTCACATAGAAATATTATATCAAGAATACAAGAAAACATAATAAACTATAAAACTCAAAATTTAACAATGAATCCCATTAAAAAAAATCAAAATGTTATTAGTACAAATTGCAATATTTTTATTCATACATTATATTTCTTTATGTGATACTTATGCTTTATTAAAAATAACCCTAACAATTTTCAACAAATTAAGTTGAGTAGTTTCGAGAAATAATTTTTTTAAGACTGAAGAGTTTATAGTTGACCATAGATATAAATAAATAAGGAGAAGATGGTTGAGGGAGCGATCAGTGAAGAACACAAACAAGTAAACACTTATTTATTAGTGCCAAAGTTTCGGCCAAAGAAACCATTTTGATTCATTGAGGCGAGGTGATGTAATTATCCATAACTACAAGTTGGTCCTGCAAGTATATTGACATGACCCTCCCTCCCAAGTGATCAAACTATAGCTTCGAATTCTCACTCGCACCAATATACCAACTTTTATTAGAACAGTTATGATAATGTATGAACAATAACAGACATTGCATACCAGATATAGTTTTATTCTAATTAATTTTGATGACTTACCATACTTCTTGGAATACAGGTTGAGATTTTATCTGAAATTGTCTCATAAAATGAGAGGTCACCCTATAATCGGATTCGAACAAGGTAGTTTATTTTTGTGATGAGTGTCTTAATACAACTTGTATTAATAAATAAGTGGAAATCTTTACTTATTTGGGAGAGAGATGATCCAATAAAAAAATTTGTTCAAAACAAGATTGTGGATGATATGTTCAAGGAAAATTGTATATTCAAAATAGAAATTGAGAAGAAAAACCGAATAATATTTAAAGTAAATGGTACTTAAAATTAAGAATTGAGAAAACTAACATAATGAGGTTCATTTAAGCAAAATCAAAATAGTATGTTTTAATTTCAAAGCTTCATTATACTTTCATGATACTGCAATGCTTTTAAATCTAAAAAGTACCTGATTTAAGCATGTTTGCTTCTTTATGAGATATGTATGTTAAACTTGTACTGGACTACCTTTCCTTTCCTCTCTTCAACCTACTCCTTCTGCAACTTTACAAATAGACACGCAAAATCATAAGTTTACCATGTCAATTAAACTGAGTAGAGGGAAAACTATCCACTCTTAAACCGAAAACGTAATTGTGAACCTATTTAAATTCATGAAAACAGCGAGTGGTCCAATCCATGTTTCCTCTGTTATGAATAGTTTACCAGGCTAGTGGTGTCTCAAAACACACTTTGAGAAACATTATAAAAGAGGGTGAAGACGTAGAGAGGGGTGACAAAACTAGTTTTGAAACTACACCCAAGAAACGGTTCAAAAATAAAACCAAAGTTAACATTGACAGCTTTGATAAAGAATCTATTCGCAGACTTGAGACTAATTTTCATATAAATGATAAAAAACTGCCGTCTTTGAAACAGTCCCAGTCAAAGATAAAGAATAGCTTAAAGTGAAAAAAATTAAACTCTCCCATAGGTTGCTGACATAGTTATTTTCAAGTTTAGACATATTCCAATCTATAGTTATTCCAATCAGAACTTTAAAAGTGTAAAGAATATTTTTTTAGTTCAAAGTTTCATTGGTATTTTATTTTTTATTTAGTATTTGGGCACCCAGAAAATAAAACAGGCATATTTTATTTTTATTTGTAACATGTTAAAATGATTAATATAGCCCCTAAGCCTATCAGACACAATGCCAGAATTTTGTTAAATTTGTAATAAGCAATGAGTAGAGCTGTAACAATCTTTCATACTAACCTTTGATATCAATTTGTCAGAGCATGGAACAGCAACCGTGTAATTACCACAATCTAATAGATAGATCAGAATCAGGAGATGAATATAAGAATCAATTTCTGGTAATATTGGAATAATAATGTTTTCATCAATGTTTGTGATTCTTCCTTTAGATGGAACCCACTTGAAAACTTCATCATGCATGTAATAATATTCAGGAAGAAGAGACATAAAAACATCTCTATTAAGTTTTTTCCTAAATCAGATCAAATTGCATAAAAGTAAAAAACAATTAACCAATGGTACATTGCCGGAATCAGTCAAAGTGAATATATAATCCAAAATTTCTGATGGAATGTCTTCTACTTATGTTCCATAAAATGGGTATGATACAACCATAGGGTAACTATGGTCAACCACTCGGTTATAACTATTTTCATTATTATGAATAAAAACATGTGATATAATATTTTCATATCTCGAATCAACTATAACGAAAACTAATAATGTGGATTGAAACATCAGGGAAATAAATAAAGCAGTATATTTAGTTTGTATTTATTCAATTTGACTAACTTTCGACATTTAAGATACAACATTATTTTAATGCTTTATCAAACAATATTTGACAAAACAATTAAACATCATCAGCATAAAATAATAATTTTACTAAGAAAATTTATAGCCAAAAAAATGATCAAATATTGTATGATAAAACAATTAAACATCAGCATAAAATAATAATTTGGCCAAAAAGATAAACCAACAACAAACAATTGAAGAATAATTTAAGAATAAGGTTCTATTATTCAATTCCCACCTGGGTCGTTCAATATATTTCCTCAATGGAGGACTTGGGCCCAAAAAAAGTTATATTATGTTTGTCTAAAGATGTTGCATTTTTAAATAATATTGTATCATCGATTTGAGGTCTTAGTTATTGGAAGGATATCATTTTCAGGTGGTGAAAGAACGTTTATTTCAATATATTACAACAGAAATTTTGAAAAAATCAATAGAAAATATCAATTTGAAAATGCAGCATTCAGTATTTGTATTTGTTACGTGTTTCTCCCAACAATGATGGAAGTGTTTTAACATACACACCAAAGAATGATTTTAACACACCTAAGAAGTCCAGGAACCATCTTCTAATATTTTGGTATTGGTATCTGGTGGGGGAACTAGTCCGGCTAGTGGGCCTAATAGTCTTTTTTGCCAACCCCAGGTGGTTACCAGAGTTGCCACCACATACTAACCAAGGTAGGATGTCAAGATTAATTTCTCAGGACCACCGAGAAATAAATATTAACTACCACAGGTGGGAATTGAACCCACAATATTCCGAACCGAGTGCTCTGGGACCTATGCCCCAAAATGCACAGCCTCACTTCCCTATCTTCTAATAAGGAGGTGAAACGTCTTAAAAAACAAATCAGTACATCAACATAATAAAACCTGTAACCTAAGGAGGGTCTTAGATACAGTACTTGATAAAGGAAGTACTGTTTCTAGATCAACAGTTGTGCAAGGAGGCGATTTGATCAGAATAATGATCAACCTTTAGATTTCCCCCCACTTTTAAATGGCCAGATTTGCTCAAGGAGGGTTTCCTGACTAAAGGTCGATCCACAGCTATTATAACATAAATAATTATGTTACAGCCAGATAAGCACCCAGGCCCAAGATATAAGAACATAGTGCTTTACTCATTGACCTGCCTCACTCCTCACACCTAAATACATTTTGTAAAAAAATTATTTAGCTTCATTATTGTATTTTTTATTTTTACAAGAACAGCTATCATAAGAATTTCAGAACAAGAAGTTTAGTACATATCCTTTAATTGTTTTTTCAGTTATTTCATATTAAAACAAGCATATTTTATAAGTTTCCTTGATGTGCAATACATATTATGTTTAATGGATAATATTAATTGTATTTGTTCTATAACAGATAGTGATTTGTATGGCCAATAAAACAGATTGAGAACTAAGGTAAATATATCTTTGGAAGTGTTAATCTGAATTTCCTTATAAAATATCCTATAACTTAATGTTCATGCTGAAAATTGAAAGGATAAAATTATAAAACACAATATCTTGCCTTGTTTTTGGTAAAGTGCAGACAACCCTCAAGATGAACCTTGGTTCTTTTTTAAGAACACCTTTTTCAATCTCTTTGACTTGTAATTTAATTAGTTCAGCAGTTTCTTTGTCACAAGAACTCATTTGTTGCCCAATGTCAGAGTTGATTTTATCTACTTTCAGAGAATCTGGTATTTTATTTCCAACTGCCATAACAACTTTTTTGATTTATAATTTACTCTGAATGTATATATTTGAATCTGCAATTCATAATAACATACATTAGACGAGCAATCATATAATAGGTGTACACTTTCAATTGCCTAACTATTCATTAAACCATTTTAAATTGATTTTCCACAATATCAGATCTTTTTTGCATAAACCAATTTAAAAAAAGATTATTTAATAAAATATTCAAAATATAACCCAATAGATATATCCTACAAATGGATATTTTTAATTTAGCAGCCTCAGAACCAGATAAAAATGCATAGGAGGAAACTTAACTGAGGAACGTTATAATGGACAGTTAAGGAAAATAACAAATAATAGTTATAGATGATATTATTAATTAAAGGTAATATAAATATTTTGATGATATTAGTAACTTTCAATAAAGTAATAATAATTAAGGTCAATACTGTCCTGATAAGGCCCTAACTCAATATGTTTTTCGCCAACAAAACATTTGCATTGTTCCTGAATCAATCTTAAAAATACACCTTCTTATGATATTGGAAAGCCCTTTGGATCTGATCATTAGATTTAGGGATTTCTAATATTAAGATTATTAATGTAATAAAAACACAGCAAAAGTATATTAAGAACAATTATTTTGAGTTAAGACCTTGCAATTAACCAGATTATTGAAAATACCCACATACTAGTAGGTAAGTAAGATAGTGTGGTCAAAAAGGAACTCAAATCGTACACAACTATTTATTAAGCATCAACATTTTGCCCCCACTTTGCATGCCTTTAATCTAAAAAGTAAGCCAAAAATTCAATAGAAGTATCTTTGGTTTACTCGCTTGACAAAATCCCTGTGAAATAAGGTAAAACATTGATATATCATAAATAGATGTGTACTATTTGAATTCCTTTTTTACTACACAGGACCATCTTATAACATCTATTACTCTATAATAGCCTTTACTTTAAACAAGAGCAATTACTTTTACATATAAAAATTTACTTGTAACTCAACTTGATAAATCAGGAATTTTTTAAATAATTATTTTAGTAAATAAACAACTCATTAATAATCTATATATTTATTTGGTCATTAACTAATCAATTTATTTTAACTACATATTCAATACGTTAAACATATAGGCCAAAATTAAATTTTTTGACAAATGAATCAGCAAACAATCAAAATTACTTATAAATATAATATAATAACATCAACTGTAACCAAAAAAGTGGTATGTTTTAACAGTTATGTGAAATACAAATAATATAATACATCATTTTAGTCAAAAGCTGGGAAATTCAATATTTAAATAATAGCGATTACTTGGTAAAAATGTTAGTTGATGGATTTAAAATGCAACTTTCCGATACTAAATTAAAGAACCGCGCCATCTTAACCGTCAGTAGAAAATCCCTTATCTTTCAATACTTTTTACAAAACATAAGATGATTAATTCTACAACCAATTATTAAATAAACATTTAGGTATATGAATACTGTGGTATGATAATGACGAGACGTTTTACGGAGAAATAACATAATAATTTTTCAAGACATAATCCAAAAAGATCTAAGATTCTAAAAATGCAACTTACTATAATACCCAAAGGATCTGCTAACTAGAAGTGATAATTTTAAATGAACTTCCTTTAAACAGATCATCTATCTGAAAGAATGACCATTATTAAATTATCATTTACTAACCAAAAATAAAATTTAAAATAGAACTAATTTTACTAACCAAAATCTAAAAAATAGAGTAAAAATTTGAAAGTATTAATATATGTTTTTTTATTTTTATAATTATAAAATACTGAATTAACTAATTTGAAAAGCTCCATACACGTAATTTTTTATTTCAAATACGTATATTACTATGTTTTAATGCATTCAAAATTTATAAATTTTTTATTTAGTAATTGCAATTGAAAATACGTTCTGAGAAACAATCAGCATGTATTGCTGATTTGAAGGAGGTTAAGTTAGGTTACTGAGACTCAAAAATTTATTCACTGTGAATTTTGTTATTACTTACTGCACTATAAAGTTTTTTAATGCTATATTAATTAATAAACATTTAAATTCAAATGAATTTTAATAATCTAGTGCGAAACTTTTGTAGTAAACGTTATTTCATCCAAACATTTAGATTATATAGTTCGAAAAGTCAAAGCGTTTCACCCATTGACTACTGCTTGGATTTAGTGAGGTATTGTTCCAACTTGAAAAAAAAACGCATTAAATCATGTCTTTGAACCTTATAATTATTTATTTGTTTTATCTTAGAAAAAATGATTATGAAAACTTTTTATGTGCTCTTTTACTGCCAAAAACACCAAGAAATGCTATAATTTCTGTCAGAGCATTTAATGTCGAAGTTTCTAAAGCTGCTATTGCTTCCAAAGACTCTAGAATTTCCTTGATGAGGCTTGGATTTTGGAATGAAACGATTGCAAAAATTTATGAAGGAAATCCACCCAATCACCCTGTAGCAATCCAGCTTGCTAGGGTAAGGCATTTTGATATGTTTTAATTAATTATATATGTCATTCCAAGTATAATTATAGGTCTAAACTCGATTTTCATTTCTACATTAAGTTTTAAATGCGTTCAATTTAATTTCAGACTATTTCAAAGCACGACCTTAAAAAGAGAAATTTTATGCGTTTAGTAAAAGCGAGAGAAGTTCAATTAACAGAACCATGTTTTCAATCATTAGATAATATGGAAAAATATTCAGAGGAAACTGTTTCTCCTATTATTTATATGAGTCTTGAAGTAGCAGGTGACCATAGTTTTTTTTCCCTAGCTTTTGTTATACATGCATGGTTATTATCAATTATTTCAATTGTATTCAAGGAATAAAGGATATTAATGCAGATCATGCTGCTAGTCATGTTGGGAAGGGGCAAGGTCTAGTTATGCTGTTACGCATAGCAAGAAGTGGTAATAGCTCCTGGAGTCTTCCTCGGGATCTATTGGAGTCAGTTGGATTTGATGTAGCCAAAGGTCTTTTACCTCATTCATCATCAACAAAAGATTTAGTTTTTAAAATAGCTTCACGTGCCAAAGCTCATATAGATAAGGTAGTATATTTATTTTTGCCCAATCAATTTTTGAAAACAATTTAACTTTTAAATATTGAACCACCAAAAAAACAGGAATGTACCTAATTAAAATATCTCAGACATTAATATGATTCAAATTTTTTGCTTGAATTGACCAAAAATTTTTATTAGAAAAGTAAATATGCACTGATTTGGTATCCAAAGCACTTGTCTTTCACTCATATAATGGGATGATTTGTGGAACTAGGTAACTACAGTTCAGCTTTTTGAAAAAACCAGATTGATAAACTTGTCCATTCATAAAATGGAAATTTTTCCTGAAGATCAACTCATTTAGTTTTTAAAACAATACACCTGTGGGTTATATAGTATGTTGTTAACCTAACCTAATGGATTTTTTTTGTGTAAAACATTTTTCAAAATTTGACGAATATATCAGGTTGTAAAATAAGTTCGTAGCGTTTTTTACTGGTGATTTCAAATGTACAGAACCCACTTTTCATCTTCAGTATCAACCTCTTTAAAAATGGATCATTAACATTACGTTTCAGGAGCGAATCGTTAATGGATATGCGGTCCAATAAATTTTTTTCCATCAAATTGTGAAGAACCCATATATCACTTCAAGAAACATCCCGCAGCCCCCAAATGATTTGAGACACTTGCTCAAGATATGTTAAGCATTTCTGCGATATCCTGTGCCATAGAATGAGGGTTTTCTGTGGCCAATGCTTGATTTTGGTCGTTATTAACAGTTGAAGGATGACCCGAGTGCTGTGCGTCTTCCAAGTCAAAATTTCTGGTTCTGAACCGAGCAAACACTTACGGACAGTGCTTTCTCCTAAGGCATTATCGCCATAAACACTGCAAATTTTGTTAACCATTTGTGCAGCGGCTTTTCTGAAATAAAAAATCATTAAATGAAGAACATTTTTTTTTTTTTCTCTTCCATTTGAAGCAAGCAAAATACCACTTAAAGATAAGGAATCTCGGTTGAAACTGATGCATAAAAGCACCTTAACTAATCCTTTTTTAGAATATATAAACATTATTGACCAAGTAAACATGATTTTATAAATACTGAGAGGATTAAATTGAAATATTGATAAACACTACAAACTTATTTTACTACCATATAATGATATATATATATATATATAGTTTTGTGGATAGTTTTAGAGATATACAGCAACTAATGAAAAATTAATTTTTTATAACAGCTGTCTTTTTTATTTCTTCAAACTTCCTGACTTTTTTCCTAGGACTCCTGGGGTATGTTTAAGTTACTAAGTTAGGACATATTTAAATGTTTTAAGACCTAGATTTAATTAAAAAATTTTTATCAAAACGTCAGAAATATATGTAGTACCCTCTCCTTGTAAGTTCAGAAGCTTTATTAGTCATCTGTTATAGTTCCAATAGTCTGTTTCTCTTTCTGACTCCTCATTTTCATTCGTCCTGAATAAAACCTACTAAGTGAATTGAAAATAAATAATTTTGACTGCTACCTTGACCATCTTTTCTTAAATTTCTATGTTAAACTATTCCGCAGATTATTAATTTGATCATAACTTATCAAGGAAAGTATGTATATATCATATGCATCACATTTTTCAATACTTTTATTCTTGCAAATAATTATTTTAATTAATTCTATTAGTTTATAATTAAATATTGTTTTGTTCAGGCTAGGTCTCTAAGTTCTAAGTTACCAAGAGGCTCTTCTGTTTATCTTTTACCTGCAATACCCACTGCTAATTATCTCAGAAGACTTAGGTATTTATTTTATTATTTTTGTATATTTAATTTTAAAATATTTAATTTGTGCTTTTAACTATTTATTAATAGTCCCTCTACTGTTTTTCATTAGTGATGCAGACTTTGATGTATTTGAACCATTGATAGGAGAAAGAGATTTTCTTTTAGGATTATCTTTATACTGGGCCAAATTATCTAATTCTTATTAATTTCCCTTGAGGTAATAAGTAGTCTATATTTCATATCATTTGTCTATCACACTATGCAACATGAATTTCTGTGTTTCTATAATTTTTTATGTAAGTAGGTTTTCACTTTCATGTTTCTAGGTTATAAGAAAATACTTTTAATACAATCTGCTAAAAAAACAAACAAAAAAAAAAAGATAATTTTGTATAACAATTTTTTGTTATAAAAAATTGTTCTAAATGTTTGAAAACGTTGCATAGTGTTCATTGTAAGTGATCTAGTTAATCATTATTGATATTATGTTAAATTTCTCTTTTGTAGTCCTTTGATGATCAATGTTTTGGTTTGGTATATCAAACAAAATATTTGTTAAACAAAGAAAGTTGTTGCTGATGTGTATACTTTTTGTAAAAATCTGGTGAGGAATTTTATTTTTTTAACTATTCCTGTTTTTTATCTGATTTTATGTCAAAAAAATAAGCACAAGTATTTTGATACCACAGTTTGTTTGTGTTATTTCTTTGAATAAAAAATGTTAGTGATAACAGTGATATTGAATATCAATGTGCCTAATTGAAAGTTTTTGTTTCTTTTAATTATACAGAGCAACGGAGATTTTATGGCACAGGGTTTCAAAATAAATTATGGATAGTTTAAGTCTTCTAAATACAAGAAAAATATAGGATTCGTTGAATTAACTCCATTTTTTGTATTAAAAGCTATTCATAATCTATTATTAAATAATTTTTCTCTAAAAGATATTTTTTGGTGAATATATTCCATTTAGCCTATTAAGGGATGCCATTTTGAAGTGAAACTTTTTACTAACATTCTACAACTCAAAAAAAAAAAATTGCTCTCTCTCCTTTTATTTTATTTTTTTCCTTCTTTCTCCCCACTGTACTTTAGGGAAATCCTATTTTTTACATTTTAATAATCCGTCAAGATAAAACTCAGTCACCAAGCTTCCTGCATCACAGTAAGCAAGTTTCCCAAGTCTTCAGACCTGCATTCACGTTCCAAATATCTCTGAACCAAAGTGATGCATTGTATAATCTTTATAACAATGGGACACTAATTTTGATAAAAAAGCTAATGGGTCACCAACAACTGGAGAGCTGTTCCCACCAAACAAGGCTCCAGTAACTTTCTACCTACATTCGAGTGGGTCTACTCTATATACATATAATTGTTACATAAATTATTATTATTATATTATCTATGTTATATTAATCCCTTGGCAGGTGGCCTTTGTTACATACATTATTATAACATGAAAGGAATATGGTCCGGGTGCGGTCAAAAAAACTCAAATAGTAGAATTATACTATTTTAATGAGCCAACGTTTGTATTTTATTTGGAACACCATCTTTGAAAAATTTTTGAAGGCCTCTACCTGATATGTTTGAGGCATATCGGGAGTAGCCACGAGTTCTTCTAGGGATTTAGGCGATCAGTCGAGCAAGGAGAACTGATCTGCTAAAGCCAAGCTGGCATAAGTGTACATAGGGCAGTCAAAAATTATATGTTTCATGTATTCCACAGCTCTGCAGCTTCAGTTAGGGTCATCCTTTTTTTTTTTTTTTTTTTTTTTTTTTTTTTAATAAATGTAACTTAATATTGATGTTACCATGCCCTGTAAGAAGCTGCACTGTCCAGCTGTCTGTCTTTACACATTCATTTTTTACCCTTTTTCTGACATATGGGAGATACTCATGAGTCATTTTTACAGTTGCCCAGTTATCCCACCTCCTCTGCCATTCAGAAAAGACAATGTCATTGATTTCACTAGCAACATCTTTGAATTTACCACTGGAACTAACGAAATAAATTGACCCAATGCTGGCCAGCATCATTTCATTATATTGTACTTGACGATGGCAATCTGGATTCGAAGGTCTAATAGTAGTTTACCCCTAATTACTTAAACAGCTGAAGTTGGCACTGTCCTATAAGTCCCAGTCACAAGTAATAGAGGAACCAGGAACAGGAACCATTTGTGCCTGTTCCAGCAATTTAAGATCTGAATACGTGAGATATTGTTCCCAAAATGCAGGTACAGTATAGAGGGCAATAGGCAAAAAGGCTGCTTTGTATAATATTTCTCTACACTTATATTAGAGGCCCCAGGTCATTCCTGCTATATTATTGAGACAGCTGTAGTGTAAAACAGTTTTACTTTTTACTTCCTTTCACCCAAAAGAACGCCCAGAGACCTCACTTTATGTGATGGTTTTATTATTTTATTCCCCATTACCATCCTAAGAAGAAAGTCTCACATTTTCCCCTTCAAGAACAGGAGTTGGGTCCCTCTCTCTCTCCCAGACAAGGAAATTTTAAAACTTAATTTAAAAGATAAATCAGCGAAGATGATTCAGGGTCTAGGTGTAGAGACCCAAGGTACTTTAAACCTGATCAAAGAATGTAGAAAAAAAAAACTATCCCACTTAACAACTACTGAAGGACATATTGGAAGTCTTAAGAAAATATATACATGTGTTCAAACCTCCTCACGAGGAGATTTACCGCTTGGGAGTGTAACATCGAATTCGAACCATGAAAGAAGGACCAGTTGTGAAACGACCCTACCTTGTGCCTTTTTATCAGCAACCAGCGGTGGCAGAGCATATTCAGGACATGCTTCAAAACGATATCATACACCCTTCTGAGAGCCCATGGTCAGCACCTGTAGTGCTTGAAAAAAAAAAAGAAGGGAGATGGTCTCTTAACTTTTATGTACAGGTTCTGTCTGACATTAGAGCGTATGGGGCGAAGCAGATTCTCTCTACTATAGATTTAGTTTGTGGTTATCATCAGATATCAATCTGGCAAGATCAGGAGAAGACTGCATTTACCACTGAGGGAGGACACTTCGATTATAAAAAGATGTCTTTTGGTTTAGGTTAATGCACTGACGAAATCTTGGAGACTGATGGATCAGCTACTTTCAGAAATAAAAGAGGACGAATGTATACTATATTTTGTTGATATTATCGTCTACAGCGCAAATATAGAGGAACATTGTCAGTGATTAAGAAGGGTGTTATCGTGACTAAATGAAGCTAATTTACAAGCAAAGTTGGACAAGTTATAACCGAAAATTTTGACTTATCTTTAGTTATATATTTATCGTTTATACTTGCCTATGGTCAGCGGAGATGAGTGTGAGTTAAAGGGGGAAAAAAATATATAATCGTAAAAGGGAAAAATAGGCAAAACAATAAAGAATAAATTGCTCCTTAGGCGCCACTGTTTTTATTTCACCATGGCAACTGTAACACCCCTCCCTTTCCTCAAAAAAGAAGAATGGAAACCTAGTGGACCAAAACAAGAGAAGAAGAATGTTTACACAGTCGTTGGCTCTCCTTGAGGATCTAACATTAAGTCTTGGACATGCCAATTCCCCGCGCTTAAACCAGAACCAAAATCCTCTACTTCTACTATAATTGGTGATATCACCTTCTTGATCCGACATTTCTTATATTTTTGTACCAGTTTACTCGAGAAGTACACAGCGCCGTCTGACTGATGTTGAGTTTTACACCATACTATTTGTCCAACATGGTAATTGACGGGTCTATGTCTAAGGTTGTAAACTTTTGTGCTTTTCTCGTGGCAGCATTCAGATTCTCCCTAACTTCTTCAAAGAGTTCAGACATTTTTTGCATCTTGGATAAGTGCTTTTGTCTATCGAAACCTAGCTCTTTTGGCCTACCGTCACCTACTCGATAGTCATTTCCACTTCTTGCTAGTTCCCGGCCATGGTTTATATATGCCGGTGTAAAACCAGTAAATTCGTGTACTGCCATCTTCAGAGCAAAAGATACTTTTGGTAACTCTTTATCCCAAGTCCTATGGTTATCCTTGACATATGAGGTCAGCATACTTTTTATCACTCTTTTGACCCTTTCTGTTGGATTCGTTTGCAGATGGTAATAAGCCGTAAACCATGTAGTAACCTTATATTGCTCCATCAAGGTTATAAATTCTCTACTTTTGAATTGGACCCCATTATCACAGATTATTATTTGAGGAACTTCGAACATGAGAAATACTTATTCTTCTATGTGTTTCACCACAAGTCTGCTTGTACCTTGTCTCAGATGGAGTATTTCGAAAAATAATCTGTAATACAAAGTATGAACCTGTTTTGCTTCGTTGCCAACGGTAAGGGGCCCATCAAGTATGCACGTATTATTTGCCACAGATATTCTGCAACTTTCTGTTCCCCCATTAAACCTGCTGGCTTCTGCTGACTTTGTTTGGTTTCCAAACTAGTTTGGATCTTGTCACGTAGCGTCTAACATCCGAATTCATGCCTGGCCCATAATATTTTTCCTTCAGCCTCTATAATGTTTTGTATGAACCTAGGTGACCTGATATGGGGCTGTCATGATAGTCCATGAGAAGTTCTCTTCTCTTTGATTTAGGGACCACAATCTTCCAGGGTCTGTCTTCCCCAAGAATGTCATTCCTGTCAACCACTCTCTTCATGAGTATACCATTGTCTATGGTCCACTCCGGATAGGACTCTGGTTGCTTCACAATTTTGTAGATCATACCGCTGTACCATCCATCCGGTTTATGGCCGTCATTCCTCATAGCGATGTCTGCTATCTCCCCAGCATCTTCCAAAGACCTAGAAAGAGCATCCACTATTTTATGAAGTTTTCTGGGTCTTATGTCTAATGGAAAAATGATATTGTGGCAATTTCACAGACCATCGTGTGAGTCGGCCATTTGGTTCTTTTAGGCTATGAATCCACTTCAAAGCCATGTGATCTGTTACAACCGTAAACTCCATTCCTTCTAAATATGGTCTGAATTTTTCAATAGCCCATATTACTGCCAGACATTCCAACTCGGTTGTTGAGTACTTCTCGGCGGCTGTCAATCCTCGGCTTGCATAAGCAATAGGTTTTTCTCCATCAAGTCCGACTAGGGATAGAATTGCTCCCAGTCCCAAATTAGATGTGTCCGTTTGTAATACAAACGGAAGATTGAAATATGGACAGGTTAAGAGTGGTGCTGACACCAGTATCTCCTTAATGTCGTTAAAAGCTTTTTCCTGACGTTCTCCCCAGTTCTATTTAATTCTCTTTTTCATGAGTTCAGTCAATAGTGAAATAACCGATGCAAAATTCGGTATAAATCTTCTATACCAGGAAGCTATTCCAAAGATTTTCCAGGTGCTGCCATGGTTCACCACTTAAAGATGTTTCTCCTCTTATTCCTGATGGAATTTGACTGGTAGCGTTACTTTTCCAATTACTGTAGTCAGTGCCCCATCTGCAAGATTAAGTTTCGTATTACCTGTCTTTTCTAAACACATTCCCAGTTTAGAGAATTCCTCCCATGTTTCAACATTCAATAATGATCTTGTCGCTCATAAGTCCAGAAGTCCTAATATGCCTTTACCTAAAATATTAATGGTTAGAAATGGTCTATTATCCTTCGGGATTTTTGTCATCAATGAGACCGCATTTCCACAAAACGTTTCTCTTACGGTTTCCAACCACCGTAACCATTCGTCGAGTTGCTTATGAACTTCGAGGTTTTGTTCAGATATTGTCCATTTATGTCTGACCCCCTTTGCGTTTCCCTGTTACTTATCTCACTTTTTGGGTTCGGGACAGTCTTTTGAAGTGTGGCTCTTCTTCAATTCTACAATTCCACGTTAGTACCCTACATTTTCTGGCCATGTGCCCTAACCCAGAGCATCTAAAACAAGTTATATTTCGGGGTGATCATCCCTGAGCGATGTTCACTTCGTTTAACTGTGGTCTTAGGGTTCGCTGGTATGATGAAATCGATTGTGTACTTGGCTGGTAGGATAAGTCTGGTTCTAAAAGACTTTTTTTTCCTGGTGATGGCCTATGGTTCTCTATCTTCCACTTAGCCTCCTCTAGTCGACGACCTAGTGTCACAAGATCCTTAACTGATCCTATATCGTGTAATGCAAGGCGATTGTATGGGAGCATATTTCCTTATTATCCTCAACATTTCTTCCTCAGAAGGAAGAATATTCAGGCGGTGATAGTAGTTGCTCATCATAGCAGCGTACACGCCTATTGACTCCTCCAATCCTTGGGTCCGTTTCCTTATTTCGTCCCATAGCCTATCGTCGTAATCCCGCGGCTCGAACTCTGCTTTAAGCTCTGCTACCAGGTCTTCCCATGTAGACACTTCTCTTTTCAGTGCCCTAACTGTTATTAACTGCACACCAACTGTCCTGACTTGATTTTAAACTGAAGTAATTTGTTTGAGCAAACTGATGATTCTGAGTTATGATCTGTAATGAGAGACCCTGTCGGTTGCTGTATTTTTCCTTCTCGTTCCATAGTTAAGAGTGTTTGGAGTCTCTTTCGCATAGTATCAACTTTCTTCAGATCCGAAATTCCCCTTATAGTGAGTTCGTACTCCACTTCATCTTTCTTTAATTGGTACACATCCATTTTCGTTTCTTTGGTTCGTCTATAACTAAACCTGCTTCAAATATTTGACAGAATAAAAAAAAAATGACTACAAAATTTAAGAAAATTAACCACCTTGGGTGGCAGACTATATAACCTCAAATTTTGACTTATCTTTAGTTATGTGCATATCTATAGTTATAAGCATCCCAGGGAGGCAAATAACAAGCACCCTGCCATCAAATTCTATGAAATGAGGAAAAAAATAAAACCGAAATGGCCGACAAGGGTGTGGGGAAGGTGTCGAATCCGCAGAGAGCTATAAGGCAGATAGGAACCGTCAGGAGCAGTACCACTATGAATTAGCCCAATACAATCATTATAATAGAAGGAAAAAGAAACATATGCAAGCACCAGAGTCATTGACGCAATCATAAAAGATGCCAAAAATAAGAAAAATGATTGCGTGGTGGTTTTTCTGGATGTGATTGGTGGTTTTGACAACGTTGGTCATGGATACATAGTGAGCTCGCTGGAGGCAAGAGGTGTGCCTCATGAACATTGCCCAGCGACTGTCGAATGTTCCAGATGCCCTATTCCAGTCTATATTCAGTTACGAAGCCTAAATCGCGGCATGTGCTGATAGACTTGGGGTGGATAAGGGCAACCAAAGTGTGAGAGCTCTACGACAGTCGTTGCGTGAGAATGCTTTCGAAGAATGGGTCAGTTGCAGGTGGTAGGGTATTGGTGTTCGCCATTTCAAAGAGACCCCGAGAGCTAATAGATATGTATGTGAGAAGCAGATACTCTTGGGGTCAGAATGGGCGAACGCCCTGAAACTTAATATTAACTACGCACCCCTGCATGGAGTCCCAGGAGGCAGTGGACTGCAAGGAGAAGTTGGGTCCCTCTGTCGCAAATGCGACAGAGATTCTGAAACACCGGTTCATGTCCTGGGAAAGTGCCCCAACAATTCCCTCCTTATAATACGCCTTATAACAGGGTCAAAGAAGAATTGATGAAGTTCCTTGAAAGAAAAGACTTCACCTGCTTCAAGGAGGTCTATTGTGTTGACACCGACGGATCCATAAGATATGCCGATATTGTCGCATTTTACAAAAATTGGACAGCTCTGGTTTTGGATCCGATGGTAAGATTTGAAAGTAATGACCTCGAACAGGAAGGTGGAGTGGAAAGGGAAAAAAGGAAATATATGATAAATGCATCCCTTTCCTTAAGGAACAATTCCGCGAGACCTTCGGAGAGAGAGAGTTCACCGTGAGAGGCCTCTGGTTTGGATCTCGCAGAACAATACCAAATAGAACAAGGAGCTTCTTAGAAGGCCTAGGTGTTAGCATCGGGGATATTGTGATCTTAGCAGAAAATATTATTTTGGACTCCCTGGGATCATACACCATCACCTGTATGGGAATTAGCTCGGAGATTATTCATTGTTTTATTTATTTATTTTAATATGTGGACCTGTTGATTTGTGTGTTTTAACTTATTTATTCATTAAATTATTTTATTTTATTAGTACTATTATTTTTATTATATTTTCCCTTGAATCTATGTGTTAGTATTGTTCTCGTAAAATGTATTTATTTGTTTGTTTTTTGGTAAACTGATCTACTTCTGTGACTATTATTAATGGTCTGATCTCACATTGCCGTCTAATAGTGAATTTGTTTAGCGGGTCACTGGAGAGGATCTAGAAGGGTGAATTTGTTGATCGGGTGAATTAAAAATTGTGAAATGGTGAAATTGAAGGAACAGAAAAGGGAAAGAAAAAAAAAGAATGAATTGAAATATTTGTATTTTGTGTATAAACTGAAATTGATTGTAAAAGGAAACTGTAGGGAAAAAAACTGTTTTCTTTCTATTTTATTATACCATGTAATTTATATATGTCCGATTACGGATTGATCAGTATGCTGTTTAATGTAGCAACCTGATGTATTTGGGCAGCATAGATTAATAAAGTCTATCTCTCTCACTCTCCCTCCCTTCCTCCTTCTCCCTGGCTGTCTATTATTCTAATTATTACTATTATTCTGGATCTAATATTTTCTGCTTTAAGCTATAAAAAGAACACATGATCATTATTAATACAATTCTTAATTTATGTAAAGTTTCATTTCTGTTGGCTAGTCACAAAACTGCCTCAATTAAGTTTTTTTTTAACCTTTTTGTATATACCACTATTGGCTGGCAATGCTGATAAAATTTTTTAATAAAATAAAAATTACATGCGAGTACAGTTTTTATTTTGGAATAAAAACATAACAAATAATTTGATTATATTAAACTTATCTAATAAATTTTCAGGTCTGAGAACATCAATACCATTAGAAATAAGTTACAAGAAGCCATCGGCAGAATTAATCACTGGACCATATCAATAGGCTTACAAATTTCCATAGAGAAAGCAGTATGTCTCCAATTTAGTCGAAAGAGAAATATGCCTCTCCCTCCCGAACTACTGGAAATCAACCAATCCCTTATAAAAATCACCACAAATTTCTAGGCCTTATATTTAATCAAAAATTAAGTTTGCACCGCACATTGCATTATTGAGTTCAGCAGTAACAAAAAAAATTAAATATACTCCAGGTTCTTAATGGTACATCGTGGTGTTGGGACAAGTCCACTATATTAAAACTATATGGTACATTAGTTTGTGCTAAGCTGGATTCTGGGTCTTTTCTCTATAGCTCTGCCCTTCGCCAAACCCTTGCAAATCTCAATTTAGTTCATCATACAGGAATCTGAATTGTGACTGGCACATTTAGAACCAGTCCCATTCTCAGCATTTGCCTTCCTCCCATATCATTTAGGAGACAAAAACTTGCAATAAATTATGTTTCTAAATTACTTCAGCAGACAAATCATCCCACATACAATTACATTTTCCAGTCTAAATTCTTCATAGTTTTTCGACAGAAACCAAACCCAAGACTTCCTTTGGCAGATAGGATCACTTTGGCTATCTCAGCACTTCCATTACTGAAACTCAGAACCCACCACAGGAACCACCAATGCTACATCTTTTCCATATGCACAAAAATAACACCACATCTTTTGAGTATAAAGAACGGTTGTCACATCTTCTTGAAAATATTCCTGAACATTTTTTGATATACACTGATGGTTCAGAATCAGAAAGCTCAACCCCCTCATCTTTCCTTACCCCTGATTCAACCCACAAATTTAAATTACATAAACTATCTGCAATATATAGCACTAAACTCCATGCAATAGCATCAGCCCTCCATTTTTGTCTCTCATTAAATCAAAAGACAATCATAATAATTTCAGATTCATTGAGCTCTCTAAAAAGTTTAAGAAACACGTACCCTGAACATCTACTCATCATAAGAATGCAATCTTCCCTCTTAAAACTATCAGATCAAGATAAGTCCATAAATTTCATATGGGTCCCAAGGTATATTGGCATTGTTAGCAACGAGCTTGCAGACAAAGTTACCAGAGAGGCACTCACGCTTCCTGGCCGATGCACCAAACTCGGTAGACATAATAAAATAAAAATATCGGATAGATGCCTGGCCATGTGGGATGAACTCCCCTCCTCCTCCAGAGTAAATAAAAAGATAGCAAAACCAACATCCTACTCTAGCTACCACAGTGAGGAAGGTGCTCTAACCCGCTTAAGAAAACTTCCACCTGCAACCTGCCGATATTGTCAGTCCATTCTATCAATTAAACATATTTTTGAAGCGTGCTTTCACTATTTACCAACAATAAGCAGAATAGGACTGACCCCAAATTTATCAGAAGCTCTCACAGGAAGTTAAAGTCACAATGGTATTTAAATTTTTAAAAACATATCATCTTCTTTCCAAATTATAGCCTTTCTTTGACTTTAATTTTACTATTATTATTTTTTTCAAGTGTGAGTGAGTAGATGTGTGTGTGTTTGTCTTTATAATTATAATAATCCATATGCGTTGATGACCAAAAGGTTTTACGCTTTTAAAGAACACAAAACAAACTTCTCAAATCATAATACTAGTGAAATTATTTTTAAATAAAAATAACATTTGTTACTTATAGTATAAATAAAACTATTTAATGTTTCAGCTAAAACACCATCTACAGGAACAAATATAAATTTCAGATTATATTATATACTTACAGACTTCCAAGGTAGAGGAGGTTATAAAAGGTTTATCAAGGTTGCTGTGATCATATGAATTCATAATGGTTATTTCATGGCCTTCTAAATCAAAATCCCTCCCCTATGTTGTCCATTCCTTTATAACCTAAATGTTTTAAATTAATTAATTAAATTCTACAATGTAAAATTACAATATAACCAATAAATAATATTGGCAGGGCAGAATATTAACCAGGGGATTTTGATTTAGAAGGCTATGGAATAACCACTGAAGTCAATATAATCACAGCCATCTTGATAAACCTTTTATACCTTGGAAGTTTTTCTCCAGAAATAATGTCTATTCCTTTTGTAGGATGGCATCCAGTAGGACATATTAGACAGTTCAGAGTTGCTGCAACACCCCATATGCCATAAATGGCTTAGCATAGGGATTAAAAAAAAAAAGTTGAGTGTTACTTAAAGTGTGTATACATTTTGTTGTTGATATTGGGTTTTTTTATTTTTACTAATTCTCAGTCACTTTTTTGATATAAACATTAAATATTCTATCAAATAATGTTTACTGTTTTGACTTTCTTTTTTTAACTAAAGAACTTTCTTCATTTTATCAGAAACAATTATTTATTTGTATCAAACTTTATATCAGAGTTGGGCAAAAATTATTCGATTGACAAAAAATGAATACTTTTTTATTCGAATATTTAAAGCACTATTTCAATCAAATAAAAAATTAGTCGAATACATATTATTCGAATAAAAATTTGATTTTTATTTTTAAATTCACTTATTTTTTTAACACCTTCAATTTCTAATGTATGAGGGTTCTATTTCACATATTCAGACGAGTACAAAATGGAAATGCTAAAGTTTAAGCTCACATATCGATTTATTTTAATTTTTTTTATTTCTAATGCATAGCCAATTTTTAGGTTTCCGGATATGCAGATTATGAAAATGCTATCTATTTTAACATGGCGTATCGATTTATTTTAACTTTCTTGATTTCTTTACATCTTACGATCCCTTTATACGTTTTGAGGAATGCAGAATATGAAAAAGATATGGAGTTTAAGATCGCGTATCGATTTATTTTAACTTTCTTGATTTCTTTACGTCTTACGATCCCTTTATACGTTCTGAAGAATGCAGAATATGAAAAAGATATGGAGTTTAAGATCGCGTATAGATTTATTTTTACTTTTCTGATTTCTAACATGTTAGGGTCTCTTTATATGTTTCAATATATGCCAAAAATGAAAATGCTATTGATTTTATGATCGCGTTTCGATTTATTTTAACTTTCTTGATCCCGAACATGTTAGGGTCACTTTATATGTTATGAGATATGTAGAATATGAAAATACTATTGATTTTAAGTTTTAAGAAATATGCATATCTCAAAACATGTTATGAGGCCCTAACATGTTAGAAATCAGAAAAGTTAAATTAAATCGATAGTATTTTCATATTCTACATATCTCAAAAC
>NW_027107825.1:419169-421233 GCF_000696795.3 Halyomorpha halys | reverse complement strand
CATATCTCAAAACATGTTATGAGGCCCTAACATGTTAGAAATCAGAAAAGTTAAATTAAATCGATAGTATTTTCATATTCTACATATCTCAAAACATAAAGGTACCCTAACATGTTGGAAATCAAGAAAATTCAAATAAATCGATAGCATTTTCTTATTCTACATATCTCAACATATATAAAGAAATCCTAATATGTTAGAAATCAAGAAAGTTAAAATTAATCGATAGGCGGTCTTAAAATCGATAGCATTTTCATATTCTACATATAAAGGGACCTTAACATGTTATAAATCAGAAATGTTAAAATAAATCGATAGTATTTTCATATTCTACATATCCCAAAACAAAAAAGGAACCCTTATGTGTAAGAAATCAGAAAAGTTAAAATTAATCTATACGCGATCATAAAAATATATCTATGTATAGCTTAAGACAAAAAATGTCGTCTTTATACAAATACAAACGTATTCGGATGGTTAATCATTTAATTTTTTCGAATAAGAAATTTTTCTATAAATTGGACGAATATAAAAGTATTCAAATGGTTATTCGATTTGTTTTGCCCAAATCAATAATTGATTATTCGTGTAAAATAATGACAAATAAAAAAGTAATCGTATTGTTGATCATATGTTTTGTACGAATAATTGATTATTCTAGTAGAAAATTCACGATTAAAAAATCATTCGAATAATATTTGCCAAACTCTGCTTTATATTTGAATGTTTTTCTTGATAGATATTAATTTTTTATTAACTTCCTAGAAAAAATTAATTAAAAAATTGACCTAGTTAATTAAATTTTATACTCACTTCTTACTTTTAGAATGTGCTAAATCCCTGTTAACATCAACGTAAAGTTGCATTTTAGACACGTGATCTAATCCCTTAAGAGTCATTTTCCTTGCTTAAAAGGAGACTCCTTCCCTTTATGGCACCTCCTCGCTGTTATATACTAGAGATGTGATGGTCAGGAGTGAGTGTGTCGAAAAGACCTTATCTTTAGAGTGAACTTGTAATAGCAGGGAATGAACAAAAACGGAAAGAAGTGGTTATTATTAGGTGGTCACTACCTAGAGTTTCGTCAGTTATTGACCATGATATTCTGTGTGATAGTTCCGGACTTACAAAAGTCAGATCTGTGATGGAGGCTTTGTGTCCTGGACTTCCAAGTCGTGTAGCTTTGCCAAATTCATTCAGTAATACGATCGGCTGTTGAGATAATTGTTCAACAATTATGTCGCCTCTTGGAAAGTCTTTTAAGCAACCATAAAATTTGGATTCGGCGTTAAAATCACCTCCTATGATTACTGAGAAGTCCGTTATGTTATCAGAAATTGAGAGAATGCTAGCGATGTGAATGGAGCTTGGTCTGTATATACCGAAACGAAACAAATATTAGGATCTAAGTTAGTAGATTCTACTGCAATTACTTCGATAGGATCTGTATTATATATTATCGTTCTTTTGTATTCTATCGAGTTGTGAATGATAATGCCAACACCGCCATAGTTATTATTCCTATACTTATTTATTACAGAATAATTTCTAGATTCGTATTTCTTTGTTTTATTGAACCAGCTTTCTTGCAGCAGCACGATATGTACCTCATTTATATCCTTATAATTAATTAGTTCTTGAAATTTATTATTAATGCTCCGGCAGTTAAATTGGATAATGTTTAAAATTGACGCATTTGATCAGTTTCGGTCGTGCCATGATAGAATATAATTGATAAAGTAGAAATATATATGTGTTGTATAATGAAAGTTTTGGAATATTGAGATTCTATTCCTTGTTATGTATTGTTGTTTCCCGATATGATGATAAGCTATTTATAATTTGCTTGTTTTCTTGGACAAAAGTGTAGACAAATTGAGCTATTTTTTTTCCGGCCAGAAGTACCGCGGCCACAGAGGGCCTATTGTACGCCGTCCCTCCTCTGCTCAAAACAGGCCAATTGTCTTTGCAAATCTGGACACTGTATAGCTAAGTTTGGGATCCAAGATACGATCCTTACCAAAGATAAGATCGAAAAGACCTTATCTTTAGAGTGAACTTGTA
>NW_027107825.1:416788-418444 GCF_000696795.3 Halyomorpha halys | reverse complement strand
CAAATCTGGACACTGTATAGCTAAGTTTGGGATCCAAGATACGATCCTTACCAAAGATAAGATCGAAAAGACCTTATCTTTAGAGTGAACTTGTATTGAATTACGAAATTCAACGGAGATAAAGTTTTTTCACTTTATCTCCGTTGAATTTCGTAATTGGCGCCCGAACAGGGACGAGTTATCTTCTGTGATATGATACAAGTCGTACTCGGGTTTCTCTGAGAGGTGCTTGTCGACAGGATGTCTGGTCAGATGGTCAGCAACCTTATTCGCCTTACCCTGAATATGCTTGATGTCATATTCGTAATCTTCGAGTAGTAGTTTCCATCTGATGAGTCGAGCGTTCTGTGTCTTACAAGTCTTGAGATATTCGAGAGGCTTGTGGTCAGTGTAAATAAAGAACTTCCTTCCATAGAGATAAGGCCTAAAGTGGTTACAAGCCCAGATTATTGCAAGGCATTCTTTCTCGGTCGTTGAATAATTCTGTTCTGCTTTATTCAGCGTCCTCGATGCGTAGCAAACTGGTAGCTCTTTGCCATTTTTCTTTTGGGCCAATACTGCACCTATAGCATAATTGCTAGCGTCTGTTGTTAAATAAAAATCTTCCTCAAAATTTGGTACTTGAAGTGTAGGGCTACTGCAAACCATTGTTTTTAGTATTTCAAACGCCTCTCTATATGATTCTGGTTTTATCTCGCCTTCTTTACGCAGGCATCTAGTCATGGGTGCGGCTATTTTCGCGTAGTTGGGAATCATTTTGCGATAGAATCCTGTTAGGCCTAAGAAGCTTTTTATCTCTTTTTCATTGCGTGGTAGTTTAAAGTCTTTGACAGCTTTAATTTTGTCGGGATTTGGTTCAATTCCTTTTTCACTAATAATATGTCCAAGAAATAATAGTTCTCGTTTACAGAATTCGGTTTTGTCTAACTGAATTTTGAGATTATGTTTTTTCAATTTTTCTAGGACTGTTCTCATGTGTTTGACATGGTCATTAAATGTTTCGGAAAATATGATGATATCATCCATGTACACGAGGACATGAGGCATATCAGCAAAAATGATATTCATGGCTCTTTGAAATGTCGCCGGGGCATTGCATAGACCAAAAGGCGTAGAAATTCAAAATGACTTTGATCGGTGCTAAATGCCGTTTTGTGAACAGTCTTCGTGTACTTTTATTTGGTGAAAACCGGAACAGAGATCCATGGCAGTAAAAATGGTGGCTTTTCCCAATTTTCCAAGCAAATCTTCTATATTTGGCAAAGCATAGCGGTCAGGGATTGTTTCTCGATTTAGTTTTTGGTAATCGATCACCATGCGAATTTTTTTCTGACCTGATGCGTCAGCTCGTTTTGGAACTACCCATACAGGTGAATTATAAGGAGAGTTACTAGGTGTGATGATTTTGTTGTCCAACATTTTGTTAATTTCCTCTCTAGTTTGTTCTCTAAATTGTTGTGGGTAACGGTAATTGCGTGAGTAAATTGGTTCGTCTGTTTTAGTTTTAATTTGGTGCTCCAGTAAGTCAGTATGTGATATTCTCCTCTGTCGGTGGGTCAATTATGTCTACTTCATGTAAATTCATTAAGGGCAATTTAATTGTTCCTTTTTGGTTACCTATTATCTTAACTGTATCTCTGTAGATTCCGGGGGGTA
>NW_027107825.1:415359-416529 GCF_000696795.3 Halyomorpha halys | reverse complement strand
CTGTGACCTAATTGTTCTATTTTCAAAATCTAATTTAAAATTTAAATCATCCATAAGTTCAGAACCAATTAAAACGTCATAATTTGGACTAAAATCGAATATAAAAATTTTTACTTTAAATGGACATTTTAAAAAGGTATTGTGAATATTAGTGGTTATAGTCTCTGTGCCTTTTTCTTCTCCGGCGGCGGTCACGACGATGAAATCTTCTTTTTGGCGTTGAATTCCTTGTGGGATTATTTTTGGGTTAATGTAATTTTTTTGGGAACCTGTATCCAATAACCATTTCCGATTCTTTCTATCTATTACGAACGGAAGTTTATGGAAATTGGTAGTGTGAAGTTCGTATTTTTTTATGTTTTGTAGTCTGGATCTGGGTCGTCTCCTAAAAAAATGATTTTCGGATTCTCCTCGATTAGTAGTAAGCATTTCCAATTGTTCACGGAGTTCTCTTATTTCCCTATCTCTAGGATCTTCCTGGTCTAGTTGATATACCGGTTGTCGGGGTTGATTTTTCTGGAAGCCACTAACGGTACGCATCGACACCGTGTTTGGATGTTCTCCTTTTTCGACGGGCTTATGGTTTCTATGCTGCCCTGAGCCCCTATTTTTATGTTGTCCTGAGCCCTGAAAGAATCTTTTCTGTTCTTCCGGTTTCCATTGTTCTCTATGTGGATTATTTCTTTTATCGTGATTTGAGTCACGATCATCATAATAATGGTCTCGATGGTAGTCTCTTGGTGGGTAATTCTGATGGTGCCTCGTATCTTATAAAAATTTGGGTTCGTGTTAGTTGTTATAATATTGTTTCCGTTTTTCTGAATTAAAATTTTTTTTGGGTTCTTGGGTTTCCCCAGGTTTCCTCATACTGCCGGAATTAATCAAATCTTCAAAAAGAAGGTTATTTTCATTTTGTATTAAATTACGTAAATCGTCTAAAGTTTTTAGTTTGTCCGTTTTAGTCATCAAATATGTCCTAATATGAAGAGGCATATTAGTAAAGAAATGATATAAGATGTCTTTTTCCAGGACCGAAACGATTGTAGCCCTTTCCGGGATATTTTGTATTCTATATTTTGAAATTATTAAGGCGCGGCTCTTATCTAATCTTTGAAGGAAATCTAGTGGATGTTCCCTATACTGAATCCTCATATTTGAAAGTTCAAATTT
>NW_027107825.1:407555-414975 GCF_000696795.3 Halyomorpha halys | reverse complement strand
AAAGTAAAAAAAAAAAAAAAAGTTGTTTTATTGACCTAGAATCCCTAAAAGTATTCTCTAAGAATGCTATCAGTTCATTCACATTAGCGAACTCGCAAGTGGTATTTATATAGTCAGCATCTCCCGTCAGTCTAGCTAGTATTTTACTGAGTAAGCGCTGGTCGTTTAAATCCCTGAGTTCATTGTCCGGTTTGCAGACGATGTTGTGCACTTGTCTACATACGGTAATAAATTGTGCGGATCCCCATTAAATGTAGGGATGTGATCATAGTCCGCGGATTTAATTGCAAAAGTGGTTGCCATTTCGTCTAATTTTATGAATTTCATAATATCTATTGCTCTTAATTGTGATAATCTTTCGGATAATTTTGACATAAAATTACAATGTATAATATGTATATATGTCAATTAATTTAAATAAATGTTCTAAAGAAAATATAATGAAAATAATAAAAGTTACAAAAAAAATGTTTTCCAAAAAAAGCTTCACTCACAATTCCTCCAAGAGTTTCGATGTCTGTCGGGGTGATCAGACGATTTAAGCTCAGCAGTGGGTCCTTTTCCAAGATCTAAGAGTCTAAGCGGGGTGCCAGTCTCTTACAGGTGCGATATCCTCGAGAGGTAGATTGAATCTTGAAATCTGGTATTCTGCAGAGTTCGAGTCTAGAACCGCGATGATACTTGCATGCGGTCCCTGTTCGGGCGCCAATTACGAAATTCAACGGAGATAAAGTGAAAAAAACTTTATCTCCGTTGAATTTCGTAATTTTGTAACAGAATGTATTGTAAAAGTGTAGTCACTGAGTCAGTCAGAATGGTCTCTGTTTGAAGATTACATAAATCAAAACAACTTGAAATTGCCCCAATTATTTAGTCACTATATAAAACAAATGGAGATCTACCTGGCCTCAATAGACTGTTGACGTTGGTTAGACATATTCAACATAGTGCTCCATCATACTTATTTGAATACTTTAATTGAAAATAACCACGATTAATTCGTTACTTTTCCATTTAATTTATTTAATAATTTAATGAGTGAGTAAAGTTAAGCTCAACCAGGGTCAAACATGAAAGGAGAGAAAAAGTAAGGCAGATACAGCAATGAATAAAGAAAGAAATCAAGCAAGAGCCATCCAGTCAGCATGACATAATTAATCAATCAAAAGCATTTATTCCAATAGAAAAATATCATATAAAGTAAAAATAGGATCAGAGCATCTCAATTTTGCTAAGTATGATTCTTTTCTTTCTGTATCAGGTTTCATTTTTTATTTTGTATATTTAATTTTATTGTTTTGATTAAATTATATGTTAAAAATACAATGTAAAGTTAATTCTACACCTTTATTCAAATCTATCCTTACAGTTTTCTATTCAGTTATTTAAATTCCAATTTAGCCCACTCATTTTGATTTATAACTAGGCCTAAATCCCTTATTTCTTGATCATGGGTAATATTTAGTTTCACCTAAATTATCTTTATAGTTAATCAGTCCTTTTAATTACTCTGATCATCCTGCTCTCACCTAAAAGGTCATAAACTCATTTCATTTGTGTTTTTCATTACCTCTCAATTACAGGAAGACTGAAAAACGGAGTCAACTCACTGAACAGGGATCTCAAATTCTTTTTCTGAACTACAGCATGCTGGAATATGTTCACCAACCCGTAATTGATTTTTTTTTGTCAGCTTCCAAATTACTTCAAATATTACTTTCTGAATTATAATGTATGGATATAGTGCTAATTACCTACTCATAGATGTTCAGTTTATTGGTACTAAAGATAAAAAAAAATTGTGGCACTCAGGAGACTGACCTATAGCAGTGAAACTTCTGGAAATGTAATAATGTATTAAAATTTTATTAATAATGATTATATCTTAAGGCTGAAGTTCCTTCATAATAATGAATAGAACAGAACTGCCATTTCCTAAGTCAATTCTAGCTCGAAAACTTTTATATTGTAATAGGGGAGTATGATAGGAGCTCACTCAATTGGACCAGCTCTGCCGGACTGTTAAGTTCCCCTTTGCTTCTCCTCTCTTATACATTATAATTTATACAAACCTATACAATTTTCCTGCTAAAATATACCAGTGTTGCCCTCGCGCCCCCCACCACTTCTGTTTCATCTCAGGTCACACAATCAATTTATTCCCATATAATTTTTTTTTTCTTGAGTTTTAGAACGTCAAATAAGAAGTTTCACTTCAAAATATGTAATATTCATTGATAGTCTGCTGCTATTGGGGCATGTGGCTCAAAGTAATCAATCAGGACGCCTCTACACTACAATGAATGCCAGTATAGTGTGCAAGAGACCACATGGGAGGCCAAAAACCAGATGGATAGATAGAATTAACAAAGATGCAAAAGAGCTGCATGCAGTAACCCAAGACAGGCTGATTCAGGCAGCCAAAGTTCTACAAGGTCTAGAGCCCACCTATGTACATATATATATCGCCATAGTTATTATTCCTATGCTTATTTATTACAGAATAATTTCTAGATTCGTATTTCTTTGTTTTATTGAACCAGCTTTCTTGCAGCAGCACGATATGTACCTCATTTATATCCATATAATTAATTAGTTCTTGAAATTTATTATTAATGCTCCGGCAGTTAAATTGGATAATGTTTAAATTATTGAAGCATTTGATCAGTTTCGGTCGTGCCATGATAGAATATAATTGATAAAGTAGAAATATATATATGTGTTGTGTTACGAAAGTTTTGGAATATTGAGACTCTATTCCTTGTTATGTATTATTGTTTCTCGATATGGTGATAAGCTATTTATGATTTGTTTGTTTTCTTGGACAAAAGTGTAGAAAGATTGACCTATTATATTGACTGTTTCCTTTTCATCTGATAAGTTTCGTATCTTCATCATTAATGAATTAAGGAATTGTATGTATTTGGATTCTGTTGTTCTTTTGTGTGGGCTATTGAAATTTGAACTTTTTGAAATGGGAAGTACTGTATCGGAAATTTCTGACCTTGACGGAGGGGGTGAATCTCAGGGATTGTCAATAGAGTAAACAGTTCGCGGTCTTTTAGTTGGCATAGCTTTATATTTCCTTAGAGAAAACTTTGTTAAAGAGCGATTGTGATTAATCTTATCACCGTATAAATTTGGGTCTCTGTTTGTGGCAGTTCCGGAAAATCAAGGAGAGAAAAACTATTTGATATGGTTATAGGTGGTACGAACGTAGGGTCTCATTGTAATTTACGGGTTGTGTTGCTATTATTTCTTTTATTTTTTCATCTCGCTTTCTTTCTGGACAGGTCTTGTATGTAGTTAAATGCTGTAGTTTATAATGAAAACATTTAATTGTGTTAGCTCACTTATTTGTTTCGTGAGTATTTTCCCCACAATTGCTACATTTATTTTTCCCCCGACATTTTTCCTTTAAATGTCCGTAATTTAAGCATTTTCCACAAAATAATGGCCTAAAGACATATGGTTGAACTTTATGTGGTGCTAAGTAAAGGGTTACACTCTCTGGTACGCGCTGTGAGTGAAAAGTTAGTTATACAGGTGTAGCCATTTTTATAACCTCCTCACCATTAGTCTCTCGAAGGAACAAGGGACGTACACTAATTATTTTTTCTGTACAAACTAAATTTTTAAATATTTCTTTTTCATTGATAAGGTATTCACCTTTGATAACTCCATATTTGACTGTGTACTGTTTTGGAATGAAGGCTTTGAGGTTATTTGTTTTAAGAAGGCTATTAGTTATAAATCGATTGGCGTACTCATACATTCTAAAATTGATTTAAATTTGGTTTTTATTCTTTCTCCTAATAGAAATTACTTCTAAATTACTTAGTCCTAGTAGTTTAGCTATTTTCATATCATGAAAAGATTCTGATTTATTTTCGTCATCTTTCTCGACTATTACTACATAAGGGGCTCGGAGATGCTTAAGGAATTTTGGATAGTTTTCAATTTTCAATTTGTTGAAACAACAGGAAAAGCCACAGAAGTTGGACACCAGTACATTCTAAAAAAAATTCGGTTGAAACAACTAGCAGCGAGGGACCTGGGATACAAAATGGCCCCTCAAATTACAGAGAGGCGTAATATATAATAAAGGCTTATGTTATTATATATTAGGCCTCTTTCTGATTTGACAAATAGCATAAGCTTTTAGATGACTCATTCAGGTCGAGAAATAAAACAAAAAGTTCGCATTTCCAAGAATCGTAAGAGTGGAGCACAGTAGCAAATTCTTGCTGTAGTATGTTTATAATTCATATTTGTGATTTAGTTCCGTCATTTGCAATGATTTACTCTGAATCATTCAAAACAAACAGAACAATGAAACAATTAGAAACAACACTATGTGTTTATTAACAAGATTACATAACAGTAACACTATAAAGAAAAACAAAACCTTACTAGTAAAAAAAAAAAAATCAAATTCTGGTTGTAACGGCAATTAGTTGCGCGCGCTGTCTGACAGACATCAAAACCCGCTCAGTGCGCTGATGCCACATGGAGGATGTCAGTAGCTCAGGTAACATTTTAATCAAGACCAAATAATTATTATCTGGTATATATGCTTATAAGAGCTAATTGACAGAGAACTCTTAGGAGAGTCCAAATAAATTCACTGTTAAACCGTTTCTTGACGTCATTTTTTTCCTGGAGGATATAAGATCGCTAACCTTAATTAGAGGCTGATGAAAGGTTTCCTTAGAGTCCCTTCGGGGCTCTACCAGGATGTCTCTAATTTTTTTTTAATCACCTTTCTAGTCGTTTCATACAAACGGGAGGTTATCTACAGGTTATCTCCCTATTCTAAAAATGGTAGGAGGATTAAGTTTTCATTAAGTGGGACCGAAATAAATGTCTAACCCCTCAGACCGGAATCATACCGGCGCCGCTGCAGTAACGAAGTAGTTGTGTTAACGCCATAATATATAATTACCTTGTAAATAGTATTTGAGTTTTATTAGTATTTAATTTAGTTACATTTATTTTTATTTGTATTGTTTTATTTAGATTTAGTTATTTGAAAAGAAAAATGTGTGATTATATTTGTTTGTAACAATGAGTTATAGAGACAGTTGCTAGGGGTGATAATTGTTGCTAAGAAGCGTCACCTAGCAACGGACCGACCATCTTAATTTTTTTAAAAGGAGTTCCGGTTAATTAGTGGCCGTGGTAGCGCCTAAGCAGCCCTGTCTGCCCTTATAGTTTAATAGTTTGGACATTTGTTGAGTGTTTTAGTGAGTCATTACATTTCGGAACCAGACCTTTTCTGTGTTTCCACTTTATTAATTGCAGTTCCGACTAATTAGTGGCCGTGGTAGCGTCTAAGCAGCCCTGTTTGCCCTTATAATTTAATAGTTTGGACATTTTTAGTGAGTTAACCGTCATTACAGTTCGGAACCAGACCACTTCTGCGTTTCGACTGTAATATGAGTTCCAATTAATTAAGTAATTAGGGCCAACCCCTGAACCCAAGGAACGTGTGTAACCAGCCCTGTGTGCGTTCATTTTGTCGGCTCGCCTAATACCTTAATGCAACTGTTGGATATTTGGACCATCAATGAGCCACTACACCAACTCTGGTCCATTGCAGCGGTTTATTTAGCTACAGAGCTGCGACCTACTCATATCGGCAGCACTCTTCTGACCTATCGGAGTGGAGCAATCCTTTCGTCGTGCAGTATTTATTTTACATATTTATATTGTTTGTAAATTTGTCTTCTTAATTTATTTATCTAATTTTCATTTTCATAATTTATCGAACTATTTTATTTTTATCTGAGAGACCTTTTTATTTTTACTTGTATATTTTGTTTATGTTAGTTTTTAGTTTTTTCTTTTTTTACCATGTTTATATTGAACCAAATAAATGTTTAATCCGAGCCAGTTTGTTTTTTGTTCATGTTTAAAGCCTTCCAACAAAAAGACATAGTCGGTTTGAGGTGGCTTTAACATTATTTGGTCCTCCGGGGCGGATTGAACATTTATTGGTGTATAACATTATTTGGTCCACCGGTCCTGGGATTGAACATTTATTGGTAATATAACATAATTTTGGTCATCCGCGTCTTGGATTAATCATTTATTGTTAAATGTGTTCATAATTTTGGTCCTCCTAGGATATAGACATTTATTTGAAATTTTGTTCATTATAATTTTATTGTTTATATTAATAGTTGTTTTAAGGTAAGTACTGGGGCCCAAAGCGGATAAAAATAGAATTCGGTTGTCTGAGCTCGAAAATGAGTTAGAGGATTTCGCTCAGGACATAAAAGATACTAGGAATATTGGGTTTTCCTGCTCAGAAATTCCTGAAAAAATAAATTTATTTAAAGCTCGATTATCTAGGTTAGATAGCACTTATGAAAAATTTCAGGGGTGCCTTAAAGAAGCTAAATATTTAGCTAAAATTTTGGAAGATGAATCTATCTCGCGATTTGACCTTTTCGAATCCGAGACTAGAAATCTGTATTACGAGGCTTTGTCCCTTGGGATTGCTGGGGAAACAACCGCCGCCAGTCAATCAGTAATCAAAAATTGTAATCAGTTGGAATTTGAACCGCGCCTTAAATTACCGACCATAAATCTACCCACATTCAATGGACAAATTTCTGATTGGGTTTCGTTCAAAGACACATTTATTTCATTAATTCATAATAATGTAAACTTGAGTGAAATACAAAAATTTCATTATCTCAAGTCCGCTTTAAAGGGTACAGCGCTACAACCAAAGTGGCTATTCTGACAACTTCTGATGGTTATGAACAAGCCTGGGCAGCTCTGGTACAGAAGTATGACAATAAACGAATTCATGCCACTAATTATTTGATTAATATCTTCGGGTTCAAACCTATTGTTAAAGCCCAAAAGTATATATTTTGTTTCCTTAGTTTAATTTTATTTACTTCCAATTGGTGTTTTAATTTTGTTAATTATAAGTTTATTTTTTGTTTTTTTAACCACAAGTTATGTCGTATTTGGTAATTAGAATTTATAACGTAAATATAGTAAAGGAAGGAGGCTTGTTGTGATATGCGTGTATAATAGAAATACGTCGCTTCGGCTCGGCGTATACAACATTGCGAACTGCAATGGGATTAAGGCCTTTAGGCAGACTGATAAGGGAGTCTACAGTCTACATAATAGTGAGAGACACCCACCGGCTCACACCGTAAGAGTTTGTGGGGTTCAATTCAGGACCCTCACCCACCAATAATCGACATATGAATGACGGCGGATGTTCCGGAATGGAAAATAATAAACGATATGCGCATATCGACCCCCCCGACTATCTACTGTGAGTGACTTTTTTTTCTTTCTCTTCATCAAGCCATTCATCATTTTGTTTGCTTCTCTTATTATTTTAATTAATTATTGTATAAAGAGAATTGATTTTGTTTATATATATATA
>NW_027107825.1:396062-406335 GCF_000696795.3 Halyomorpha halys | reverse complement strand
ACCGTATCATTCTTACCTACAGTCTGATATTTGTACCTAAGAATATATATGAACTCGCGGTATCGAGGCCTTCTGATATACCATTAATAAATTAGGTTATGTATTATCTCGTTGAAACCTACCCTCGATACACTAGTGACCACGACCTGATCAAAACGCCTTTAGAAATATGTAATAAATAATGAACTCTCACATAATATGATCTCAAATCCTTCGTTAAGATGAAGACGTAAATTGAAGGTCATCTTAATAAGAAAGAAGGCGGAAGAATTCCGATCAGATACATTTGCTGAAGCTTACAAGCTCGAGCACCAACATCACTAACCATCAAAGATCGGCTACGAAGAAGGTATGACGTAAGGACCGTATTCACATAATTTAAAACCCAGTAAGGAAGATTTGAGTGAAATTATGCTTATATCATTGTGACTCCCGAACAGTGGTAAGACGAAACATAAAATAATAATTTGGCTCATAGCTGACGTGTCTGGAGCCCAAGCTGAAGTACAGTATAGTTTACAGTAATTTATTTCCATCTCCTATACTAACTACCAGATTGATGCACTGAGACACGATGATTGATCCTAACTTCAACAGTCGAAAGCTCAACACACGAGAGAGCCCGAAAGAGTGAAAATGACGATGAAAATCAGGTAGGAGGTAAACAAAGAAAAAAGTCGAAAGGCTTGCTTCCAGCCTTGATCTTTTATTTTATTGTACGTTTTTATTGAAGAGTTATAATATCTATCACAAACCTTGATCTAACACGTTGGGAAAGTTAGAGTACCCTCATTCTGAGTTTTCACCCACCGCCGATTTCCATTATCCTTTTAAAAATATTTTAATCACTATTTGAATTTTTCTTTGACCACACCCGAACCATTTTCCTTTTATAGAGAAATATGATCTATGAAGCTTACTTCAAGGGAAAAAATGTTACTGTTGGCCTTATTCACTAACGTGTTCTTCCAAACCACAGTAATTAACAAATACAATAACATGTAAATAACAAATTTCATATTTTTGGATTCATGGGTTTATCGCTGTTTCTCTCCAAACAAATTTCTTAGTATCTGAACCAATAATGTTGAACAATTCATAACTGCTGGTGTCATTCAATTGTTAATTTTAGCTCTTATTTCTATCCTATCCTATCCTGTGTTGGAATTGTATTTTAATTCTGAGCAGTTCTGGCCTGTATTTATACAAAAGATTTTGAGTTAGTTGAAAACCACAAGATTAATAACTATAACTAAGTGATTACTTCAAACTGACAATAACAGGTACATAGTATACTGCTATGAAATGTTTATCCTGCATAAAGTAGTGGTGTTTTCATTGAATTGTTGCCTGTAGAATATTAAAAAAAAAATTAAGGTATTAATGGAATGAAGATATGCCATATACTCTATAGGAAGGGTGTATTATTATTTTAATGTCCTCATAGCTCTCTAAAAGAGTTTTTATTTTTTTCCGATCCCTCTAAAATAGAATAGAAACAATAAATTAGTGGATGCTTTATTATGGAAAAAATAAACATTGTTGAGTATTACCTTTTTCTACCTATTTATTTTAAGGTTGCCTGCAATACTTATGTGTTTATTGGTAATTGTCCATTCTGTGTGGTCCTACTAGTAAAAAGAATCCGGAGGTGAGGGGCCTCCTAATGTTGATTTACGCAATCTAAAAGAGTGATATCTCCTACTTATATATGATCTAAATAAGGCCCAAAACGTTGATGCGTATAAAAAACTAAAACTTTTATTTTTTATGAATGGAATATGGTCCGGTAGCGGTCAAAAAAACTCAAATAGTAAATAATTATACTATTTTTATTGAGCCAACGTTTCGCCCCACGTTGCAGGACTTCGTCAGGGCTAAAAAAGATACAAACACTTGACATAGTTACAAAAAAAAAAAGAAAAGAAAAGAACATAAGTGGAACATAACAGGGGTATACAATGAAAAGTAAAATATCATAATTAAAATTAAGGGTTGTAAACAGTAAATGAAAAGAGTAATAGTAACAGATGGATAAGAGATAAAATAAAAGAAGAAATATTAAAGAAAGTACAAATTAAGAGATGAAAAAAGAAAAGAAATTTTATTTTTTACTGTATTGGTATTTACTTAAAGAATCCTATCAATTATTTCTTAAATTTAATCGATGGTTAATTATCTTTATATAATTAAGACCTAATGTATGAAACCAATAGACTTCAGGACTAAAAGATTTTATACCTCTCTGTTTCTTTACCCTGGATTTTTATACAAGTTGCACAGGCCTGAGCGGGCCTTGTTTACAATCGATCGGTGATTATGTCAGAATTAGTATCTTCCTTAGGCTCAAAAGTTCTTAATCTGTTTGTTAAATTCTGAGGAATTAACGAAATCATTTTTACATAAACATAATTTTAAGTGTTATATAAAAATGTCTGTAAGTGATCTAACAGCGAAAATCGGCTTAATATTGCTTGGAGGAAAATTTGTATACCGATAGGTTTCATTCTCTCCTGAGGTAAATATGATCTGAATATTTCTATATCCTTTTCTATTATTTATATTGTTATTTTATAAACAATTTATTAGCTTAACATGCAATGTACTGTCTATCCAGATTGATGAATTACTATTTCAAATATTTAGATATTTTTTTTATTTTACGCTATTTATTTCTGTTGGGTTTGGTTTATGAGATAAGAATTATTTATTCTGGTTGAAGGTAGTTATTTGAATCCTTTTAATGTTATAATGTGGTTAAGACCATATATTATTTAATTGACCTGTATTTGATGCTGGATATCATTATTTATGTTATTTCTTTGCCATAAAGTAAGTTTGTATCAAGTAATTAATGTTGGGTATAGGTACAGTTGAATTACAAACAGAAATTTATTTTAACTGTATATACGATTGTGTATTGTTATATTTCATAGCCATCTTATTTATTAAATCTCTATCACAACCATTGTGTTGGTTTCTAATCCCTCTATTGTTCAAGTGAAATTTTTAAGAATAAAGGGTTTCAGGTGTGATTTTGATTTGTAACCTGACTTGTATTAATTTGAAGTTTGAATTTCTAAAGATTTTTTTCTTTTTCTTTTTTTTTAGGCATGTTAAAAAACCACCATAGTTCATCATTAGCAGTTAAAATTAATTTTATTCTTGTGAGATCATCCTTAGGAGAAGCGATATTTTTTTGGAAGATTTTATTTTCATTAAGTGATTCATGTACAAATTCATGTTTATAGACACATGGTGTATAAATAAATGTGAGCTGAAATAACTCAATGAACTAGGAATAGACTCTTATCAGCAGTTTTCTTAAACGTATGTCAGAAACGTACATGTATGTATGTATCTATGTAACAGAGTATATGTACAATTATGAATAGACGAGAATGTAGACATTTATATTTTTTTTAATATATATATTATTTTGTTTGTTTTTATGAAGTTATTATTTTTTTTTTTAGTGTATATTGATTTTTAAAGATGAATAAAATTATACAGTTAGTGAAATTTTGTTAGAAGTGTAAATAGTTGAATAATTTTATAGTTTGATACTTAGGGACTGTTTTATTTAAATTGTTTTAATTTGAAAAATATTTTATGTATAAAAGCAGATAGTTAGGAATTCATTACAAATATGAATTAGGGTTATATTACTTTATATTTTATTATTGTAAACTTGTGAAGTTCAGTGTTGTGTTTGCTCATTAATGATTCAGTGGATTAACTCCTTGTGCTAGTTTGAAGAATGCTTCCCTCGAAAGGATATTTTTCTGGCATGCCATGCCCTTTTTATGATTCTGGCATTTGTGAAAGGCCTCATTGCCATTTTAGACATAGCAAAAAAGATAGAACTAATCCTTCAGAAGAAGATGGATCTAAATCAGATAAAGATAGTAATGTAAATATTATTAAAGAATTAGTCACTGAAACTGTAAAACATGTACTTTCCCACACTGATATTAGAGATAAGACTGAAAACTCAGGCTTGAATGCTGATGCTATTGTGACAAATGTAGTTAAAACTTTCCAACCTGGTATTGAATCTAAAATAGATGGAACCTCCAAAGAATATGCAAGTACTGTTGAAGTCCCTTCTTACAAACCTACTCCCATATCAGAATTGAATAAAAAACATATACCAGTTGTTTATGCCCCTACAAGACCTGTTTATTTAGACAGATTTAAAAAGCGTGAAATTAAGGAATCAGCATTGTATACTCCTAAAAGCTTAAGTGATAATTCATCTTCTACAACTACCTATATCCCATCATCTTCCAAAGCTCGTTGTGAAGCCTATTCACCAGAAAATGTTAGCTCGTATAGGTATTTTACAAATCAAATTTCTGAAGATAATATCACAGCTACTAATGATGAATCAAATATTTTAACCAAAGAAAATGGTGCAGATAATGTTAAACAAAATTATGGATCAGAAATAAGTAATCTTAAAACATTAGAAGCTTTGGACAAACTGATTGAAGATGAGTTTAATAACAAACCTATTCTAGATTCACTGGAAAAAGATAATGTCAAGGTAACAAAGGAAGTTGAATTAAAGCCTAGTATTACTCCTGACAACATCAGTGACAGCCTACGTAAAGTGCTTCCACCCAAAGTTATTGGGGGTGAAGATTCATCTCAAAAAAATAAAAATCATCTAGTTTCCAAACATAGCCACTCGAGCCATGAAAAGCATAGTCATTCCAAAAGTAAAGTTCGTTCTAGCGATAGTTCTTCTAAATCTCATACCAATAAAGAAAAGAGTTCTAAACTAAGCAAGTCTGATGAAAAACACAGTTCTTCCAAATGCCATTCTAGTGATCATTCTTCAAAACCTGTTTCTAGTCATGATAGACACAGCCATTCTAGAAGTAAAACACATTCTAATGAAAGTTCTAAATATAGTTCCAGTCATGATAAACATCCAAAAAGTAAAAACCATGCTAATCATAGCTCTTCTAAATCTCATACCACTAAAGAAAAGACTAATGCTAAAATTACATCTAAGAAGTGTTTGAAGGACAAAGATAAATCTACTAATATCAAGGATAAAAGTAAACCTAATTTAAAAGAGAATAAAAACCTTGTAAAATCAACATCTGAAAATAAGTTGCTTAAAAATAAAGAAAAGGAAGACTTAAAAAAATCAGATAAGAAAAAAATATTGTCTGGTAAAGAGAAATTGTCAAAAGATATTCCATTAAAGAAAATCTCAAGTGATTCACTCACCATTATTAAATCTGATGCTTTCATTGAACAAAATTCAGTCAGTAGTTCATCAGATTTGGAAGAAATTCAGTGTCCTCTGGAGCCTATTCTGATTGATTCATCATCATCTTCTTCATCTATTATTGAACACTGTGAAGAACTTTCTCACCATTCAATGTCACCTAAAATGAATTTGGATAGTGATTCTGATACTGCTACAAATATACGATCATCTCCATCAGCATCAGAATATGCTTATGATTCACCACCACCTGCTAAACGGCTTAAGGAAGATGAGGACGATTTGAAAGTCACCCCTGTTGTGTTTACATCATCATTATTTTCTGATCGTTGGAAAAAAGCTCGGGAAACTGTAAAGAAATCATCAGCTGCAGGTAAAATTAAGATAGCTCATGTTCCAAATGTAACATCATTATTAAATGCTAAAGATAAAATTATTGCTAAAGCAAAGTCGCCTACTAAGGATGATCTCACAAATTCTAAAAAAATTGAAGATGTTAAAAAAGATCTTAATGTTGGTAAGCGTGCTAGGAAAGCACATATGCCCTCAAAAGAAAGAATCAAATATCCATCCCTTATTATGGAAGAGAATCTGAAGGTTCCTGTTTCCATACGTCAGTTGTGTCTTAATAATTTATATGATGAATATCTTAAATATTGTGAAGAAGAAGAAGCTAAGGTGAAGGCCCAAACAGATGAAATAGAAATCTGTAGAAGATTACATGTGCCAAAAACTTACCAAAATGCTGTTGCCCTCTCTCTACTAAAAATTAGAAAATTACAAGGTAAAAGTGACACAGAAACAGAAATAATGTCTTTGAACATTCTTTTATCACATTCTGTTCCAGAGTTTACTTATGGTTGGACAATCTATAAGTGCTTTTCTGAGTATTTGATGAAAGAAGAAGAATTCACTAGTCATGGTTTTCCTATTGAAATTAAATCAAAATCTGGTATTGGTTATATTGAAAAGAGTGCTAGGCGTTATGATGTAAAACAGCCAGATGATCCTAATTCAAGGATTTGTGCAAATTGTTCAAACAACTATTATGTGGATGACAAAGGATTTCCAGTAAAAGAATATGATTGCTTTTACCACTGGGGTAGATTGGCTAGGACAAGAGTTAGAGGAGGTATAACTGAGTTTTATAGGTGCTGTAATGGTGAGATAGGTTCTGAAGCATGTACAAATGGTAGGTATCATGTTTGTAATAGTTATGATGAAGACTGTCTAGAAGGATTCATCACATCCCGTCCTTCTAATGAAGAACCAGAAAAAGCAGGAATATATGCCATGGATTGTGAAATGTGTTATACAACAAAAGGTCTTGATTTAACCAGGTGTACAGTTGTTGATTTAAATGGGAAAATGGTATATGATGAGGTCATTGTACCTGAACATCCAATTCTCGATTATAATACTAGGTTTAGTGGAATTACTGAAGATATGATTATAAAATCTCGAAAAAAATTAAGACATGTGCAAAGGGATTTAATGAAACTTATTAATGAAAAGTCAATTTTGGTAGGTCATTCATTAGAAAATGATTTCAAAGCTTTGAGGTTGTTCCATCGAACAGTTGTGGACACTAGCATTGTTTTTCCTCATCACATGGGCTTACCTTACAAAAGAGCTTTGAAGTTGATTGCCAAAGACATTTTAAAAATTAACATTCAAGAAAATGATTCAGGACATGACAGCTATGAGGATGCCAATACATGCATGCAAATAATGATGGCTAAAATTAAAGAAGATGCTAAAAAAAGGAAGCCAAGAGTCATCATCAGTTTAGACTCTAAAAGCAAAACAAAATCTAATTCAGCCAGGTGAAGTTAAAAGTTTTTAGTTTTGTTTTTAAAGAGTTTGTGGTTTAGGATTTTTGGATGTGAAATGGATAAGTTAAGGGCTATTTCTATAGTATCCATGTATTAAATAGGGTCTAAAGTCTTAGATATTAGAGTCATACTTCGTATGATGAAGAATTCTTGGCGATGATAATTTAACTTTACATAAATTCTGTTTATGTGGAAATAATTGTATAATCACTTAAACAGCTGATAATCTAATAAAAACTTTGTAAAGTGGTGACTTTATAATCCAATGCTTGCTGAAAGTATTTTCCCTCAATTTATATCATGATCCCCGGGGTTTGTGGTTTTGATTCCATATTTATTTAAATAATGACTTAATATTTTTTATTCAGTATAAATTGGATAAATACTATTACAAAAGTGAAATGTCTTGATAAACTTTATATAAAAGCTACAATTTAACTGTGATAATTTTAGATTAATTAGTAATTGATTAGAATTATGAAAATATAATGAATATATTGTACTGTAATGTATGTGTGTATATACCATAGTTGTTTATTTATTGGATAATAGTTCATTTTGGATGTTAAGAAGACAAAATAAATTGTTTTTTGTTATTGTCATAATTATTATTATTTAAAGTACCATTGTACTTAATTTATCACAATAAATAAGGGCCAACTATCATGTATCCCATTAAAATTATTTACACTTATACTGCTCACAGGTCAAAATATATACATATGTGTTTAAGAATACAAAATAAAAAGTATCTGGTTAATAGGATGGAGGAAATAGTAGAATGATAAAAAATACATATGAAATAATTTTGTGACGGAAGATTACCAACATTTTCTCTGAAAAATATTATTAATACATTTAATTTTGAAGATTGTAATAGATATGGGAAAGATCAGTAGAACTTTTTTTTTTTTAAGTATTAATTGTTTTGTTTTTCTTTTAAAACATGAATAACTCATATATCTGTGATTGATTTTGTGGAATAATCTACAAGTTATTGGAAAGAGTTTTCTCTTGAAGATTTACCTGTTGAATTCCATAAACTGTGAAGATAGAAGAATATGAAAGTGTCCTGATAAAATGTCAATTTTGTAAACATTGGTGTTTTTAAGTTTTTCAAAACCAAGTCTGGACCTGCATGCATTACTGGAATGACTTGAAAAATGTCTTATGGTTTCTAACTTTTTTCCCTTTTATTACAAATACACTTCTTTTTTCAGCCACACTTATCCATGTAGTGTAACAAGTACTTCAATTTCAATATCAATCCTTTGAAAAATAGCATGACATTATTTTTAAAAAAGTATTCAAATAAAAGTTTTAGGATTGAGGAAGTATGTAAGGTATAGTTTTGTTTGTTGCTTTGATATATCCTTAATAGCTTGGAAGTATGAATTAATTGGTTTTTTAGATTTGCAGACTGTCAAAGGAAATTCAAGATTGTACCCATTTACTCAATTAGTTGTTAATTTAGTCCACTGGGTTCATTTTCAATACTTAAAGACATTTGAACTTGTGATGACATTCCATTAACAGTAAGTATTATTTTAAATCTTATTATATACATCCATTAGCATTATTATTATGAAATATCATAGTAATGATTTAGGCTTGAAAACAAATAAAATTTGATAAAATAATAAAAGTTAAATTAGGTATCTAAACCAACATTTGGACTCGAGTAGATTAAAATAGTTACTTTAATTTCAACACAGTGCTTTTTTTTGAATATTAAAGGAGGCTTTGGTGTTTCTTATGGTTGCACATTATGATGATACTGAAAAATACATTGTGTTGAAATCAGAGTTCTAATAGTTTTTAATTTTTTTCTCTGAGTTGTATAATTTATTATAGATTTTTTCACCAGGAAGGGGAGGAGAGGGTTGCATTTTTTTTTTTTTTTTTTTAATTTTTCATCAGTCTTCCCCTGGAAAATAAGAATGAAATATTTGGGAAAATTGAAATAATCAAAAATGTTATTATTTTACTCCAATAATATTCTAAAGTCTCAATTGCTGTTTGGTCAACTAAAAAGATTAGATCATTTATATTGAAATTAATACTGAAGACTTACTGTTATATTTTCTTAGATTTATTGTTATAGTACATTTATTATGACAATGTAAAATGTTTGTAGCATCATGTAAAAGTGAGCATTATATAACATACAAAATGTAATATTTAGTCAGATATAGTTTAAATACCTGTTTTTTACCATGACAAATTGTTACACCTACACTGAAAAGTATAAATAAACAAGAGATACTAACAAATATTAGACATATTATGAAAAGGGAAGTAATAACAAATAAAAAGTAGATAAAAGAGCAAAATAAACAATACAGTACACTCTAAAAAACAGAAAATAAGGGAAATAAGAATAAAATAAATATCAAGAAAAAAGGAAAATAAAAAACAAAAATTCTATACATATTATTATATATAAATCTTTCTTTTTCAACATCTTTCTTTTATTAGTTACACATGGTCCATCCATGATCTTCCAATAAAAAAACTTATGAATGTGTAAAAAATCTTATTGAAACTGTGTAGAATAGAAGAATATATAATTAAATAAATTTATATTCTTTAAAATATAAATTTGATAATTAAAAAAATTGAAGGAGTGTATAAATCCTTAAAGGTGGCAGAACCCAGAATGATTGAAGCTGGTGGAAGCAAGGACAGTACTAAACCTGGCTCAGGAAAATCCAAGTTGAAAGGGAGCTCTTCCCACCACTCTCATACCTAGCTAAAAAAGTAACCTTCGTTAGCCATAATTATTGTCTTATAATATTAGACAATAATGTATCGTATATGTCTACTCCCAAGCCACAACAGCTTGACAGTAGACTTATAGTCCTGATGGTGCCTGAATTGCTGAAATGTTCATTTAAGAATATGTATATATTGTACATTATATAATGCTCACTTAAATAAATTTCTTTTTAAAAATCATGTTTTTATGTGGTTTTCCTGAGGAACCCTCATGATCAAAGTGTTAAACATTGATATAATAATTGTGAATTTTTCTATAAATTCGAATATTAAGTAACCTAAGTTAAAAACATTTTAAGTGGTCATAATAAATATACTATAACAATAAATCTAAATAAATACACCAATGAGCCTGTAGTATTAATTTCAATATACCAGGGCATTCAAAAAGTCCTGTCGTTTTTCGTTTGTTCGT
>NW_027107825.1:378582-394867 GCF_000696795.3 Halyomorpha halys | reverse complement strand
AAAAAACGACAGGACTTTTTGAATGACCTGGTAAATGAAATAATCTTTTTTAATAGATCTAAACAGCAATTGAGACTTTAGAATATTGTTGGAATAAAATAATAATATTTTTTGTTTATTTGTTGACTGCACCTTTGGACCATCCTCTCCACACGAAATATAATCTGAAATTCAGGTCGAAACATTGGCCCAAATAAATAATTTTTTGTTTTTGGTCAACCATCAACACCTCATTATGAAATATATTTTGAATATATATGAAATAACTTTATTAAATTGCATGGGGAGGGAGGAGGAATATAGGCATTGCATTCATTATAATCTCTGATTTAAATTTGCTCTACTCTATCCATTTTACCTCTCTTTCACCTGATTATGTAATGTCATTACTGAAAATAAACGTAAAATTTGAGAAATCACAAATTGAGATCAGAGAAAGTTATCATGCCACTGAGACACTTTTCCTCCTATTCCATTTTTTACTTAAATTTTATTTTAATAGATGTGGACTAGCATCTACCTGACTAGACTAATGCTGTCAGTTATTTCTCAGCATCTATTTTCCTTTGTTCTCTTAGTTTTTCAACTATGGCTGAGTACAACTATTACTTAAGTAATTATTTGGTAGTAACATAGAATTGTAAATAGTAATTTCATTCTTTACCTAAATTATGAGGGCTGTCCAGAAAGTAACAGACGTTTTGGTCTATCGTGGTGATGGGTAGGTGTAGAGCCGCCATCTTGGTGTCTGAACGTTCCTGCATTCAGTATGCATCCAGCTGTTGTAGCGTGAGGACTGTGGGTTCCTCACTTTGCTCTCTGTGAGTCGTCAAAATGTGCCCTGCAATAGAAAATCCCGCCACTTGTTAAGTGCTCTGTGGTTCGGTTTTTGTTGACTTGAAACAACAGGACAATTGAAATTAATTGTCAGCTTTGTGATGTTGACGGGCAGGGGATTATGAGTGAAAGCTGAGTGAGGCAATGGTGTATTGATTTTTAAAATAGCCTTACCAGTGTCCATGTGATAGGCCTAGCCTTGTGACTGATGACCTGGCAATGCAAATCTCACAGTATTGTTTTTTCCCAACAATGCATGTTCACACATGGCCAATCGTACTCGGGCATTCTTGGATGGGAGGTGTTTGACCATCCACCATACAGCCCGGATTTGGAGCCGAGTGATTACCACCTCTTCCCAGCGATGAAAAAATGGCTCGGTAAACTAAATCATGAACATTGTAATTAATATAATACTTTCACAGATATATTTTTTAGCAATGAAATATTCTACTTAATTATTTAAAATATTTTTCTTGACAGTACTCCTAATTTTTTTTAGTGTGTAGTCCATTTCTGGCATATGGGGTAGGTAGTTTTTATAATTTTTTTTTCCATCTACCTTAACATTTCTGGCTTAAGGAATGGTTATTGTACAGTTTATCAAGCAATTTAATCAGAATAGGAAGGTCAAATTTTCATTCTACGGTGCAACCACAAAATATAGGTTAAGTGGCTCATGCTGGAATTGAACTGGTGCCTCTGCAAACTCGAGGTTACGGAGGCGATGGCATAACACTCATGGCTACTATACCCTCTAGTACTCTTCACTTGTATATTGTTGTTCATTTTAGGTTTTTAGGTAGTCAATAAATGAATATTTATATTATACATTAATTTATTTCTCCATGTTGGAACAATCAAACTTTTTTTCTAGTTTATCAGGGGTTTAATGGGTTTGTCTTGTTCTATGTATGGGTTTGTCTTGTTCTATGTGTGCTTTAATTTTTAATTTACATTTTTTTTTTAATATATAGGCTGCTAGGGAAGATTTTGCAATGTCTGAGAAGTTTTAATACATCTAAGTTTCTTCATAACGATTTGATAAAATAAGATAATATAGAACTACTTTTCAGCAACTCAAGATTGCATTATTATTTAATCTACATACAAATGGTAAGGATTTAACTGACTTTATTTTTTTATCATAATTAATTTTATGACTAATTTTCTCATAGTGTTATGTTTTAATATGTTCGGTAATAATTTCCAGGAATTTTTGATAAGGTCAAATAATTTTGTTTCGAAATCATTATAATTATTTATTAGGTACTTAGTAATAACTATCTGTGCTGTACTGTTATGTCAACATTGAATTGGGATCATATGTGTCTTTTTTTCATTCACATAATTAGTTCATAACTAAGTATATGTGATTAAATGAATAATTTATGCGGAAATCAATTAGATCAATTACTAAAAAAAAACTTGACAAAAATCATTTTTAGTTTGTTTGTTTTATAGAGATAATCTAAAGTTCAATACTTATTTACTTTATTATTTAATATAAATACTTCTTACTTACTTTTTATAAAGTATGGCATAAAAATATTCATACTTAAAACTTTCAGCTTCACAGGCTCTTTTAGATAAGACGAAGGTCTTGTACTTAAGACTAGCTTTTCATTATATGATTATTGCTCCATTCTGGTAGTTTGTAGCCGGTGCTATATAGCCTTAAGCCTTCCTCAATAAAAGTCCTATTTAATACTAAAAGAATTTTTGAAATAGGACTGGTATTTTCTGAAATTATTATATTAACAAACTCTTATTCACTATATATATACTCTTAACAAAGTTTTATTTAATAGTTTATTATATTATTTTTATTTTGTTTTATATTTTTTGATAAGTTTTATTATTGAATTCAACATTTTATTATTGTAAACACTCTTAAATTCTAAAGTTGTAGGAGGTTATAGAAATTTTGGGGAGCCATAAAGAAACTCCCCTTTTTGGTTTTAAAACTAAAGTTTTTACTGTTCATTTAGAAAAACCAAAATTCGAGACAAGAAATACTAAATTTAATTCAAAAATAATATTTCATATTTCCCGGATTAAGTGTAACCAATATTTAAATTTCATGTGTGAAAAAAATATATAATTCAAAACCAGCAATGTGTTTCAGTTCTCTTCATTAACCTTTCAAGTCTCCAAAGACCAAAGTCTCAAAAATCAGAGAAATTTCATATTATCCCATCATATTCAATAAATCAAAGCTAAGGATCTGCCAAAGTGTCCTACACCAATGTTTTTTCCATGAACCCAGCTAGTAAAATCTTGCTTTCTTCATTTATTTTATTCAATCCCATAGTCTTGCTATATCTTCAAGCTATGAAGTTTATAGCTCTAATTTGCATGTTCTAATTACAAAGATCCATACAATTCAAAGATTCTTCCATCTTGAATTTGACTTTGAGGAGGGTTCAACATGGCTTTTGAATTCCGTTAAGAATTACCTTGTTAATATTTATTTAATTAATGTCAGTAGTTATGAAGAAAAATGTGTTCATATGATTTTCTGATAGAACTTAAAAAATGTTGGTTAGCAATTGAAAATTAATTGAATTAATTAAAATTAGTTGAAGAGAGTTCAGCATGAATTGTGAATTTAGGTTTGTATTTAGGAAAAGAAGTTATAACAAGACAACAAAAAATGAAATTTTTAATTGTACCAGGGATTAAAAAAAATATCAATAAAATTACACATTTCATCTATATATCTAAAAATAAAAATAAAATAAACAATACTACAAAAACTGCTTAAAATGTATTGCTGGCCATTGAGAGACAATATCAATGTATGGTATGTAATGTATAATAATCGATGTTATACAATACTGATTGCCTTTTGAGCATATTGAAAGATTGTCCTATATATTGAGTCATTTAAAAAAAGTTTGATATTTATTTTAAAATCTTATAAATCTTGCTTCATCTTTGGGAAAAAGTCTTCACCGACTTAAGTCTTTGTCTTCATAGCTGTACAACAAACCCTGCATTTATCAAAGATGGCTCCATCCTTGAACTAACTTATTTGGCAATGATATAGTCTCATACATGTTAATCTCGAAATATTAATATGCTGTGTATCTACTATAATGTTGATTAGGAGTTATAGATTTTACAATTTTACTTTTAAATAATGCCTTATGCTAAGCAGCATGTTCTTTTATTTCATATTTATTTAACCCTGATGAAGGAATACAAGATAGGTCAAAATGTTACCAGATATTAAAGCATTATATTAACTTAATGTGTGTTTCTTTTCTGACCGCAACCCCAACCATTATACACTTTGTTCAAAATAAAAATAGAATGGTGAAAGGGACAACAAATCTGTTTATCGTAATATCTTTGAACAAATTGATACTGTAGCACTTATGAGAACCTATAGCTTCGCCCGCAAGAATATTATGCTGGAGTGATGAAAATGTTGCATAAGAGGGGAAGAAATTCCTGCTCTAAACTCAACTAACCTGACAAACTGTTGAACTATAAATGACATGTTTATTTTCATTCCACCCTAAATGTAAAAATTTGTTGGAAACAGTTGAATGAAAACAATAATAAATAAATAAATAGAAAATTCTGTTGTTATTGTTCTATTTTACTTAACACTACACTACTTGAGGAAAAACATGAATAATTTGCTTAAGTCTTGTGCTAACGAACTCGATCACTTTTGCTACACACGTGACAAATTTTGTCAAGAAAAACAATAAAAAAATATAAATGACTATGTTAAACAAGCATATTTTGGGAACCAATCTAAACTGTAAGATACATATTTGGTGCCATATAAAGTCGTTTGTAAAACCTATGTGGAGACATTTTGATACTGAATTCCAAGTGGATGCAAAGAGATTCCATTTGGTTTGCCAATGATATGATGTAAACCAACAAACCATCTTGATAATTGCTACTTATTTGCTGTCAATATAAAAGTTAGGGGCCAAAGTAAGAGGGTTTCTGGGTTTATCCAATTGTAAAATGGGTTTAAACCACTCCTCTGTGAAAATTTGCCTGTATCAGTATTTGCTGTTTTATCAGACAATGTCATTAAAATGAGTATAAGGAATTGTTATATTTCACTGCGTAAGTGACAGAGAAAGAAAATTTTAAGGGTGTAATCTTACCCCTGAGCGATTTTTCCTACAAGAGCTTAATGACTTGTTTCAAAATGTAAATTTATTGAAGAAATCAGCAGAATTCTGTCATCAAGACCAAAAGAAGCAATTGATATCATATTTTACAAAAGCCTGTGGAAAATGAAGGCAGTTATCTCACCCCAATTTTCGAACTCATTAATGTAAACTACTTATAGTTAAGAGTCAAAATTGATGAGTCTGCCAATCCCCAGTTCAGGGGGGTTTAAAATTGGCGGCCGTTCCAAAAAGTAACAAAAACTAAAAAAATTCAGTTATTTCATACCTCTTGGTTCTTGACTCATATGATACTAGGGTTGACACTAATACAAAAGAAACCTGTAGGCCAAGCTTGTGCTGTGCCGCGCGTTATGCAGACGCTTTCCAAAATTCAACTTTAAAAACTCAAAAATGCAGTTATTTCATACCTCTTGGTTTTTGACTCGTATGAAACTAGGGTTAGTACTATTAAAGAATAAATCTGCCTGCCAAGCTAGTGCTGTGCCGTACTTTGTGCAGACGCGTTTCGAATTTCAACTTTATGAACTCAAAAAAATACAATTATTTTATACCTCTTGATTTTTGGCTCATACGAAACTAGAGTTAGTACTGACACAATAGAATCTTGTGCCTGCCAAGCTTATCCTGTGCCGCGGGTTGTGCAGACGCGTTCCAAAATTCAACTTTAAAAACTGAAAAATGCAGTTATTTCATACCTGTTTGTGTTTGGCTCATACGAAACTAGGGTTATTACTGACACAATAGAAACTTGTGCCTTCCAAGCTTATTCTGTGGCGCACGTTCTGCAGACGCATTCTAAAATTCGACTATGGAAACCCGAAATTCGAATTATTTACAGTAAGTTATTTATATCTTTCATTTCATTTATTACATGTTTATCAATCTGAAATTTGACGAAAAAACTCAAGTTTTATCTATTGAGGTGTGTTGCGGTCTTTCATTTGATTAATTTCCGGATTGTTAGTTTTTCTTTTGTAGATGAAATGTACTTAAGTAACAAATATCATTATTACTAGAAAAATTATAAGAATAAAAAGTAGTTACTAATTAAATTTTATTGAACGATTTATTAAATAACAAAAGAACAGTTTTGTGAAAAGTTTTTCAAATATCAATATTTACCGACATATACTTTTTAAACTCTTCTTTTGTTATATAAATAAATCGTCGTTAGGAATCCCATTGAAGCTTGTTGAATATACTACAAAAAATATTTTAATTAGATGTTAGGCCTTAAATTAAAGGTTATTAACGTCCTAAAAACAAAGTCTTTCATTTTCTGACAAAATGTTTTGCTTATGACTGCTGTATCTCAGGAACTATTAGATGTACAGATTTCTATTGGGCATCATATTAAGGCAACCTCCTAAAAACAAAGTTATTGTTAGTTTTTTTGTAGGAGTAGTAGTTTTCATGATATTAGCAAAATAAATTCACAAAATGTCGATTTTTCGTTTTTCTGACAAAATGTTTTGCTTATGACGGCTATAGCTTAGGAACTATTAGATGTTCCATAAGTATAAGAAAAAAGATGTACAAACATAAATGAAATGAAACCTAATTTATTTATTTTTTATTACGCTTAGGATTATGTAGAATTTTCATGTCAGCTATATATATAAAAATGTATGACATCTTCAACCCCTCCTGTCAGATGGGTTCCCTTAGAAAAAAATTAAATATACCAATTCGTCCCTGTAATGATGAGTAATTTTTACCGCCATTAATCCCCCTTTTTTGTTAACAGAAATTTTCGGATGGACATTTCGATATGAGAAGAGGATATTTAAAATCAAATCTGGTATTATGGGAAATGAAATTCTAATACACTTAGATATTTTAGCTAATAATAAAGGGAAAGAATGTGAGGATAATGGAAAGGATGGATGCAAGTGCAGATGTTGCCTTCGGATAACGCGTCTGATGACTCTAAAGAGGATATCTAAAAACTACTTGCATCAGCTTGATTTTTCGTTAAAGAAAGAGGATAAAAGATGTTAGCTATGACTAACATATTTACCAAATTATTAATTAGTATTGATATATTTCATTGTTATTTTTTTTTTCAGTTTTCTTTCAAATAATTCTAATTTCATTTGCACAAACAAGCTTTGGAGATAGGTTTCTTTTGGGTCGGTACTAACCATAGTTTCGTATGAGTCAAAAACCAAAAGGTATGAAATAACTGCATGTTTGAATTCATAAAGTTATTTCAAACGTCTTTTGACGTTCTTGACTCATATGAAATTCAACTTTATGAATTCAAAAATGCAGTTATTTCATACCTCTTGGTTTTTGACTCATACGAAACTATGGTTAGTTCCCACCCAAAAGAAAGCTAACTCCAAAGCTTGTTCTGTCTCCCGCATTGTGCAGACACGTTCCTAAATTCAACTATGGAAACTAGAAATTCGATTTTTTTTTCGGTTAGTTATTTAAATCTTCTTTTTTATTTATTAAATTTTTTACACATCTGAAATATCTTTACTTGAGTCGGTACTGACCCGAATGAAACCTGTCTTCCAAGCTTGTAAAGACGAAATACAAAATTCGACTTTTAAAATTTGTATTATATCCGGCAAGATATTTCTAGCCTATTTCATAATTTTTTTTTTTTTAATATTCCATAGAGATAAGTACGTAAATGGAATTAGAATTATTTGAAAGACAAACTAAAAAAAAAAAAAATAACAATGAAATATATCAATACTAATTAAAATTTTGGTAAATATGTTAGTCATTGCTAACTAAGATTAAGGCTATTAAAGTTTTAGGAGGTGAAACCGGTTGCTATTAAATAAAAAAATCTAACAGGAAGACAGTTTTGTTGTCCACCTTGTTTGTCTAGGTCCTCATAAAATGGAGCTGTAATTTTCGGAATTAAATTTTGTATTCAATTTGGACAGTTGGGTCCTTTCACTGATTTTAGAAGCACTCTTCATTATGATCACCAAATTTGGGTGCCTTAATTTACAATCAATTAAATTAAAAGATGATATGAGTTTTGAACTCCAAATTGGAACTGAAATGATAGAAATTCAAATTATGGAAAAGACATTCATATAACACAAATTTTATTTCGCACAATACTGCACGTCTTGGGGATTTTCTGCAATTTTGCACGTTTTGAGTTTTTACTGGACAAAATTGCACGATTTACTCTTCAGGAGCTAAATTTTGATTTTTAAAGCATAAAATCTGATGCTTGAACTAGATTGCTCATATTATACACATGTAGGTGCTTTCAAAATTTACTTCCTTATTAAATCCATCTTTTATCCTCTTTCTTTAACGAAAAATCAAGCTGATGCAAGTAGTTTTTAGATATCCTCTTTAAACTCATCAGAGGCGTTATCCGAAGGCAACATCTGCACTTGCATCCATCCTTTCCATTATCCTCACATTCTTTCCCTTTATTATTAGCTAAAATATCTAAGTGTATTAGAATTTCATTTCCCATAATACCAGATTTGATTTTAAATATCCTCTTCTCATATCGAAATGTCCATCCGAAAATTTCTGTTAACAAAAAAGGGGAATTAATGGCGGTAAAAATTACTCATCATTACACGGACGAATTGGTATATTTAATTTTTTTCTAAGGGAACCCATTTGACAGGAGGGGTTGAAGATGTCATACATTTTCATATATAGCTGACATGAAAATTCTACATAATCCTAAGCGTAATAAAAAAAAATTAGGTTTCATTTCATTTATGTTTGTACATATTTTTTCTTCTACTTATGGAATATCTAATAGTTCCTAAGCTATAGCCGTCATAAGCAAAACATTTTGTCAGAAAAACGAAAAATCGACATTTTGTGAATTTATTTTGCTAATATCATGAAAACTACTTACTACTCCTACAAAAAAACTAACAATAACTTTGTTTTTAGGAGGTTAAATAAGCCTTAATATGATGCCCAATAGAAATCTGTACATCTAATAGTTCCTGAAATACAGCCGTCATAAGCAAAACATTTTGTCAGAAAATGAAAGACTTTGTTTTTAGGACGTTAAATAACCTTTAATTTAAGGCCTAACATCTAATTAGAATATTTTTTGTAGTATATTCAACTAGCTTCAATGGGATTCCTAACGACGATTTATTTATATAACAAAAGAAGAGTTTAAAAAGTATATGTCGGTAAATATTGATGTTTGAAAAACTTTTTGAGTTCATAAAGTTGAAATTCGAAACGCGTCTGCACAAAGTACGGCACAGCACTAGCTTGGTAGGCAGATTTATTCTTTATTAGTACTAACCCTAGTTTCATACGAGTCAAAAACCAAGAGGTATGAAATAACTGCATTTTTGAGTTTTTAAAGTTGAATTTTGGAAAGCGTCTGCATAACGCACGGCACAGCACAAGCTTGGCTTACAGGTTTCTTTTGTTTAGTGTCAACCCTAGTGTCATATGAGTCAAGAACCAAGAGGTATGAAATAACTGAAGTTTTTTAGTTTTTGTTACTTTTTGGAACGGCCGCCAATTTTAAACCCCCCTGAACTGGATTGCCAGACTCATCAATTTTGACTCCTAACTATAAGTAGTTTTTTCTTTATTAGTAATAACCCTAGTTTCATAGGATTCATGAAGGAAGGATGGACTGGCATGTGTCCCTCCTTCCTTCATGTTTCTCCTCCACAATTTTGATATCCAGAAGGAACCACTTTGATTGTTGTCTAAAGCTTCCACTAATTGTTTTATAAGGTCAGGTTTACTATGCAGACACGGAAGAATTTTTTTTTTCTTCTGATTTATCAATGGTTTGTGGATATTATCTTTTCTCACAACCAAGTTTATTCTTGAAGACCAGTCTTTTTTACTCCAGGTTCCTGCATAGCTGTCCCATAATAGACCAAAAACAAGTGGTATGTAGAGTATTCGCTTTGCTGATCAAATTAAGGCATTTGCCTTGTTCAATCCACATATGTTGACCACTTATTCAACATATAAAATTTTCTTAAACACATACTTATTATTTAGTTATTCTTAAGATTCATTAAATGGCTAATCGAATCTGGTCGAAGTTAATTGGTGTTCTTTAGGTAGTTCGATGTATTTTAAAGTTCTTTCTAAGTTGTTTATGAAGAGCCTCTAATTTTTTGTTTACTAGATCTAATCATATATTGTATACCCGAAGACCTACTGATTCAAAAGTCCAAGAATGTTGTTTCACATATTAGTACAAGAGCCGAAGAGGAAAAGAAAGGCAGTTATCTCACCCCAATTTTTGAATTCACTAATGTGAACTAAATACATTTCTAAGCCAAAATCAAAGAGTCTGCCAATCAACTTCAGGGGAGTTTCAAAATGGCGGATGTTCCAAAAAGTAACAAAAACACAAAAATGCAATTATTTCAAACTTCTTGGTTCTTGACTCATTTGAAACTAGGGTTGGTACAAATACAAACGAGACTTGTCTGCCAAGCTAATGCTGTGCTGTGCCTTTTGCAGACACGTTCCAAAATTCAACTTAAAAAAAATCGAAAAATGCAGTTTTTTCATACCTCTAGGTTTTAGCCTCCTATGAAACTATGGTTAGAATCAACACAAAAGAAACCTGTCTGCCAAACCAGTGCCGTGTCAGATGGTACTATGCCGTTCGTTGTGCAGACGCATTCCAAAATTAAACTTTATGAACTCAAAAAATGCAATTATTTCATACCTCTTGGTTTTAGCCTCATATGAAACTATGGTTAGTATCAACACAAAAGAAACCTGTATGCCAAGGTCCTGAAGGAGCGACAGGCATGTGTTGGTGGGCTATTGCTGGACTTCACAATGGAATAGTTCAGATCAAACATTTCATAGATGATCGTATAAAGAGGGTTTTCTTGATATATTTTCGTTATATTACTTATTATTATTATATTATCTTGATATATTTTTATTTGTTTAGTTTGAATTCTTCTGTTTAATTGTCATTCATAATTATTAAATAACAAAATTTGAGCTTTCTAACTTATATTGTTTTTATTTAAACTAGTCACAAGTTTTGAAAAAAAAAAAAAAGAAGAAGTACTCCTGCTTCTCATCAGTCTATGTATTAGTATAAATAAATAATAAAGTCTTTTAGTTTAAATCATTCACCCCTCTCCAAACAACATAAGTATTTCTTATTATTGAAGAGTGTCTATTGTCTTTATTTCAAAAGCTGTAGTCAATTCATAAAATCTGATATTTTTCTCATATTTAGAACACTGGAATAATCGTAAGTCAACTCCTGCAAACCAAAAATGTGCTATTAATGAATAAAAGAAATTTGATAACTTTTGAGAAAAAACATGATCTCTTTTTATTCCAATATGTTAAATTTATAAAATTCTGACTGTTTCAGTGTCAGCCTCCTTATCTTAAGCATTACAATTATTCGGTTACATCATGTTGCGCAAAACAAATCTGTTCTACTACAATATGGTGTAGCCAAATAATTGTGAAACTCAAGACTGGATGATGGACTCTGGAACAATCAGAATTTTATGACTCATGAGTAATAAAACTAATAAAGTTATTATAAAAAAAAGGTCATTACTAATCATTAGAAAATAACTCCCCAAAATCTTCATTTAATAGATTAAAATAATTCCTTTTTCATTAAATGTGACTGAAAAATATTGAAACAATGTAGAAATGAATGAGAGAGCCAAAATGTTTTGAGCAACCATTAACTGGGCACTTTTTCCTTTTATTTTAGTGTTTTGATGCCTAAACTATACAATTTTGTTGTCATTTTGTATATATTGTCTAATGTTCCATCCCAAGCATTGAATGATCAATTTATTATTATTTTAGGCAATGGAAGTTCAATCAAAACTGAGTTGTGTTGATCTGAACAATCATAGAATTGAACCAGGTGTTCATTTTGTGCCTGGTCCTGATGCATGTACTCTTTGTGTCTGTGACAGTGGAAGCCCAAAATGGTGCAAAGCTGTTCTTTGCTCACCACCTCAGGTGAATATATCTTTACCATTACAATTTTAAATAATAAAATTTTTATTTATAAACATATGTTTTATTAGGAAAATTAGAAATAATTACTGTTTAACCCCCTGTTAAGTGCCGTCTCAGGACTGACCCTGGTTGATACCGGTTTTGGCCAATGAATTTGAGGTTTTAATATTTTAAATGGAAATATTAATAGAAGTGCCGAATAATGCTGTTTTATGACTTCTTCTGTGGTTCAACTGTATCTCAAAGAGGAATATCAATTTGTTTTGTTAGAGTGACATTTGTTTTCTACTAATATGTTTTCTTAAAAATCAGTTTTTTAATTATTGGTAAAGATTATTATATCAGATGAAAATGAAACAAGGATTTTCTGTTTACTAAAACTGAATATTTTATATTTTATTCTTGTCAGCTATTGAAATAAGCCTTCGGAGGTGAATAGATGAATCTTTAGAAATTAGTATCTCAATATAGAAAAAATTGAGTTGAGTTCCAATTGGAACTGATATCCTCTATTATACTAAAATGATACATTTTTTTATCTGAAACAAACAGAATTAGAAAAATCCCATTGGGTGATTATCAACCACAGATATTTTCATACTAGTGGTGTAGCAAGTTTTATGGTGAACATTGGTATGTATTTCTTTGAAATTTTTATTGTGGTTTTACCTCAACAACTTATACTTCAGTAGGTGTCTAAATTATTTCTCTTAATGACTCTTAGTAAAAAAAAAAAAAGAAAATTTTATGTTTTTCATTATAAATTATTTTTACATATTTAATTTTGACTATATAAGTCCATATCTAATGAGAACACTCATAATTAGATAACTCGTAAGACACAAAGTTTGAGTTTACTGTTAGCCGATAGTCAATGAAGTTTTTCTGACATGAGGTTGAATACCATGTAACCAAAAATGAAGCATTTACTAAACCTTGAAAATCATTAGCTTTGAAAGAACAGGTATGAATAGCTCTTCAAGCCCTAGTCATTTCTACACTGGTAAAGAGCACAAAGGCATTGGCATGCATAAAGAAGCTTAAGTTAATATGGTTTCCTGGACATAACTGAATAACTGGCAATGAAAAAGCTGACCAGCTTGCAAGAAGTGGGGATGAGCTCCCTTTAATGGGGCCAGAACTTTCTTTAGTTACTTTTAAAAGATATAAGGAAAGCAGATAAGAGTGGAGGGAATGTGCTGGGCACAAACCAAGCTGTTACTTAATAAACCCTCTCCTTCTGGAACCCAGTGGCTGCTTGTTATAAATAGAAATCAACTTTGATAATTAATAGAAATACTCACAGTCCATTACGGACTTAAAAGACCTCTAAAGATTTGTGGAGTAGTTGGTTATGAAAATTTCCATTTATGCATACTGGGTCTGGAAACTGTTCTACACTATATAGCAGATTGTGACCTATATGGCATCACTGATGTATAGTCTTCTAGACTCTTATAGAATCCTGGAGCATAAGGCTTCCTCCCTTGAACGGCCACCCTTTTAAAAATTTTATCAAGGAAACCAAAAGATTCGACTTGGAGGGATAACAGGTACAGACAGTCTCTGTTTTACATCACTCCGGTTTTAGTTGTTTTGAGTTTAACAAATTTGTAACCTGGAACCATTTTACACTGCATGAATTCAAAGTTGTCACTAGAAAAAAAAATCATTTTTTTATGCAATGAATCCATTAAAAAATCAATCAGGACAAATAAAGTTATTGAAATTGCTTGCGCATTCACATCATATAAAAGAATTTATAGATAAACTAATGGCTACAAAATATTTGTTCATTTATATTTCAGTAGAGCAGGATTCTATTTTTTTCAGTTTTCCCTTATGTACGAGAACCACTTCTATTATAATTATTATTGTGCCATTGCTTATTTGGAAGGGTTAGCAAAAAGGACCAATAGACACATTTGTCATTGGGTGATTTTACTTAATATTTGTGGTTGTTACGTTTTCATCCAATGGAATATGGTTAGCATTAATTTTGGCATTATAAATAATTGAGATATTGAAGAGTTGATCTATTACCTAATTCCACTACTTACCTATGTAAAATCAATAAACACTTATATAATTTTAAATTATATAACCACTTCCTGAGTAATTGAAAAATATTAAATGAAAGAACCAGTATGAATTAGACGATTATTGAGTATTGTACATAATTGGTGGTTTCCTAATTTTTGAATAAATAGTAATTGTTGTTCTGATGTTTTTAAACAATAGAAAAATAAATGTTTTGGCATTAAAAGTAAGGCATTAGGGCAAGTGTATTTTTGAGAACATGAACGTAACAGATTAAAAACAATTTGTCTTGGCCAGAGTAGGCATTTCTGGCACTTTGTTTCTCACATCATAATAAATAGTGGTCATAACACCACATATTGATCTTGCCTAAAAGATACCTTTGCTACCACTTGAAGTCAGTAGAGTTGACATTTTGTAAAAACATATTGTTATTTTTATATATTAATAATTTATGTAACATAACACTTAACGATGTTGATAAAATGATTAATAAACGATACCAAAACAATGCACGAAACTATCTCAAGTAGACATGCACCGACCACTTCTTGGTCACAGCCACATGGACTAGGCATATAAATAAGGGGCTCTAAATCCCCTCTTTGATCTTTGATCCACATCCTTACCCAGGCCTAATCATAGCCCTGGTGGCGTACACTGCTTGAGATAGAAAGGTTCATTGCCAATCATATTCTCACAAGAGTTGTTTTCTGTACGCATACCCAAGACGATGGCCTATCTCCTTTCCTTCACTCCAGCAATCTTAGTCTGTCCGCTTCATCTCGGCAATTAGAGCTGCACCTAGCTTTATCAGCTTACTAGTCCGTCCGCTTCATCTTGGCAACTAGTAAGCTGACTCCTATCTTGACAGTTCTAGTCCGTCCGCTTCATCTCGGCAACTAGAACTGTTATTCTATCTCAGACTCTCTCTTACCTAGATTTCCTCTACCTACGACAGTGTCCAGGACTCATCCCCTGGCATGGCCATTCCTTTCTTCCTTACTTATTATTGAATACACCTTGTCGAGGGCCTTCTGTAAAGTGGATATTAGGCTGGAAAACTGCCTAAGACTAGACAACCCTGACACTCCAGTAACTGATCCATTGGTATATTTTTGAAGTTCTTTTGACTAGGGATATTATACAGATATATTGGTCAAAACTATTCCTCTTTGTCTTCTACTGAAGTTGAGATTTTGTTTATGGGTATTTTCAAGTCCTAAGCAATCATAAGTGAGCGTGCCCACAAGTAATGTTTATATCAAGTCATACAAAGGCTCTCTTGTTTTAAAGTTCAATTCAATGTTTAAGATGATAGATTTTGACACGTGGAAAAAAACATGATTTTTTAAAAATAGTTATTGTTTTATCTTACAGTGCTGAGCTGTAGTAGAAATCTAGGCCAGTGCCTAATGAATCTCTATTAGAAGATCATACACTTGTTGATTTTTGTACATGTTGGAATTTTTCCTGATTTTGATAGCATGCAGAGTTATATGTTACTAAAGTAATTGAGCTTAATTCATCAAAGTTGTTTTCCTTTTTTATTTTTTTTTTTACAAAAAGTGGTGCTTAATAGAGTTAATTTATGTATAAAATATTTAATAACAAAGTTTCAATGCTCCTTCAAAATAAAATAATCAATCCCTTTTTAAAGTTAAACTTTTAAAATTTTATTCTGCTCTTCTCCTGACTTACCTTACATTTGTTAATAATTCAAGACTCTGTGGGGAGAAGGTTTTTTGACACAAACAACTTAAATTGAGAAAATTAAAGTTTAAAATATAGCATAAGATAATTGTTTCACTATTAGATAGTACTCCTCATTCCTCAAAAGATGCAAGTGCAATTTCAGTTTCACAAAAATTGGATTCTTATGGACTCCTCAATTTCTTATGCTATTATAATTTTATAGAGATTATTGTGGTATTAATGAAATAGATATAATGTTACTGCAATAGTAATAGAGTATAAATTTTTTTCTAGAACTGTAAATCTTTCCGGGTTGGCAATTCATGTTGTGATTTTATATGTTTGGATGATACTCTTGGTAAACCACAGCCGGAACATGACTTCAGTGCCGAGCTCGGCTTACGCCTTATTGCTACAGCAATCACAGCTATCCTCTCACTTTCACTTCTTTTCTTTCTTCTCCATAGGTTAAGACAGAGGAAAATAAGAGGTATGTATATTGTACCTGGTTATTTATTCTAACAAAGTTATATATATATATTGTAATAATTTTAAAAATATAAAATTAAAATAAAAAGAATCTGAAT
>NW_027107825.1:368872-377894 GCF_000696795.3 Halyomorpha halys | reverse complement strand
TTGGGCGTAAAGAGCTCTATTAGGGCTAATATTTCAGCAAATTTATTCTTTTATAAATAATGTTATTTTAGATTTTCTAGTGTTGTTGGTAGTTTATATATATATATATATATATATAATATTTATTGATTTGTTTATATTTTTTTAAGGCCGACAGGATAGAGAACTTACTGAGGAAGAGCGTAGCCTTGGTAGTATTGGCTACATTGCAGGCAGCTTGGGATATCTGCCAGAGCATCATTTTGAAGGAACTGGAGCTGGCTATCCTCTTTGGAAGCCAACTTTTTATCGTGGTGAAGCTCCACCTCCTTATGAAGAAGCACTTGCTGCTGCTAGAGCAGAAGCTGCTCTTGCACGTGTTCCAGGTACATTATAATCCTTTGTTTAAACATTAAAGGACATGTCTCAATGTTTGATGAATATACAGTACTGATGTTAAAAATAGTAGATATAATGTGTTATTCCGGAGGAGATGATTGAATAAGAGAGATGTAAATATGAGGAGAAGATAGTTGGGGAGGGAGCCGGTCAGAGAATAACACAAATAAGTTTAAAAAACTTATTTATTAGTGCCAACATTTTGGCTAGAATTTCTAGCCTTCATCAGGGCTTAGAACAAAAAACAAGATAACAACCAGTGAACAAGGATGTGTAGAAAGATTAAAGTAAATAATTGTACGGAATGAATATAGATTAAAATAAACTAATGAAAGAAGTGGGAAATAAAAAGTACATTGGGTAATTAAATATGTTAATAAAATAACATAATTAATAATCATCTCTGGCCGCACCTCCAGCTATCTTCTCCTCATATATATTATCCATGGTCAACTATCTTTTCATTATTAAGAGAGATTTAAATTCAAATGAATTACAGCCAAAAGTGAGCCATCTTTGCACAATAATGCTACTTTCTTTTGTGATTAATCCTTTGCTTCATATAATATTTGATAAATAGAACTTTTAATTACCAAATTCATGCATTATATTTTATATATAATGTTTTAAAAGGTTATTTTAATTTTAAAGTCCTTATGCACTACAATTATGGCAGGAATGATGGGTTATTCTACAAGCAACAAACCTATAAGTTAAAGGCAATGATGAACTTCCTATTAAAATAAAATAAGATTCATTTACTTTTTTTATTAAAACAAAATCCTTAAATTACTAAAAGGGAAGGTGTGGAAGAAAATAAAAAAAGAAGGGCCCCATATTCTGTCCATAATAGGATGGTTAAGGTTTATTTTGTGGGTCCAACACCTAAATACACTTGACCATCTGGGCCTATAAAAAAATTAGTAAAATGGACTAAACTTAGCTAAATAGTATAATAGTGACTTAGAATACTGAGGAAGAACTAACGTATTATTTATATGACCAAATATATAGTACAAGAGCTCAAGAAGAGAAAAAAGACAGTTATTTCACCCCAATTTTTTATTACTTTAATGGAAACTATGTATAATTACTAGTCAAAATTGATGAATCTGCCAAGTATAGGTAGGGGGAATACAAAATGGCGGCTGTTTCAAAGGCTTAAAAAAACCTTAATTTTTTATTTGGAGCTCTATATCTTTACAACTACTGACAACAATAGAAAATCTAAGAGAGTATCATTTAAAGTAATGTAAATTTGCTAAAATGTAAGCCCTAATAAAGCTATTTACGTAAAATAGTTCTCAAGATATAGCTTTTTAAAAAGCAACATATAAAAATGTTGTATGGAATGTACTGAAATATCAGTAGTTAGTTAATTTATTTTGAGAAATCTATATCTCAGGAACTATGTGACATACAGATGTTTATTAGCAATAAAATTAAAGCTAGTTTAATGAGCTATATAGTAGTTTATGATATTTATTTTCGCAGGAGTAGTAGTTTTCATGAAATTTACTAAAATAAATTGATTTATAGCTGTTCTGACATATTTTCATTTTCCCAATTTATATTCATATGTGAGCATCATAAAAACTACTACTCGTACGAAGATAAGTGTCTTAAACTACTTTATAGTAAGTTAAATTTCCTTTATTTTGAGTGTTGGCAGACATATGTGCGTCTTATGGATCTAGAGATATATTTTTTCAAAAATCCAACATTTTATACGAACAACTAGAAATCAACATTTTGTGTGTTTACTTAGTCAATTATTATAAAAACTACTACTCCTACAAAGATAAACATTATTAACTGTTTTATATTAAATTTTTAACTAGCTTTAATTTGAGTGCAGACAGACATCTGTACGTCCAATAGTTTCTGAAATAAGGTTTTTCAAATAAATCAACTTATTTTAGGAAATATGAAAACTACTATTCCTACGGAGGTAAAGGTCATAAACTACTTTATAGTACATTAAACTAGCGTCAATTTGATTTCTAATAGACATCTGTACGTCACATAGTTCCTGAGATATAGATTTCTCAAAATAAATTAACTAACTACTGATATTTCAGTATATTTTTATGAAATGTTTCTTTTTAAAAGACTATATCTCGAGAATTATTGGGCGTAAAGAGCTCTATTAGGGCTAATATTTCAGCAAATTTATTCTTTTCTAAATAATGTTATTTTAGATTTTCTAGTGTTGTTGGTAGTTTTTAAGATCTAGAGCTCAGAATGAAAAATTAATGCTTTTTTAAGGTTTTGAAACAGCCGGAAATTTTAATCTTTATATTTCATGATACTTATATTCTGTGCTTCATATGTGGTGAACAGGTTTTTATTGTAACTTACATTACACATGAGCTCCATATAATTTAAATGACATGTATTCTAAATGCCTAAGTAACCTTTAGTGCTTTGGAATAGTCATAAATACAAAGTCTACAGATAGTACATTTGAAAATTCCCTGGATATGCAAAAGATTAAAGGTATACTAGGAGTATATTGCATTATAGTAATGTAGGAAATTATACCCAGATCTCCTTGCCTGTACTGGTTTCTTCCAGTTGACACTTTACAAAATTATGAAAACATAAATAGCACAAAGAATATATAAATATATAGAAAATACAAAACCACCATAACTTTTTTCGGTATAATAAACACATAACTGTATAGTTGACTGACAACCATAAGATTTGTTCAAACAGCCAGTTCTGAACTAGGTAATGCCTTGTGTTACAAAGATTTGAACTGATGTACTGAACATGCTCAGTGCTCATGCGTTGCCCAGTTTAGGTACTGTAGGTACTTCAAAAGCTTTTTCACACACTCGGGGACTGATAAGTGACAAATATGAGAGGTTACTCATGTTTTAATTTATTTTTTATCTTTGACAGAGGCTATTTCTAATTAATTCTTGTTCCACTTTGTAGACAAATTTAATAAAGGCAAATATATAGATAACTCTCTTCTGATCTGTTAACTATTTTGTTTTGATCTGTTAACAACTCAAAACAAAATTAACAACTGTTAACTGATTTGATCTGATTGATTAACTGATTTAACTACTGAGTTGTTAACTATTTTTTGTTTCTTTTTGACCACAACCCCGACCCTCTCCTTCATATTAAAAATCAGATAGTTTGCCACACCTCTGAAATTACAAAAAAATATATATTATTATTGTACATTACATAATACGTTTCTGTGCTAGAATGTAATGAAATTATTTTTACGAATAACCTTCTATGAGTATGTTGGCAAGTTTAAATATAAGTGAAAATGATAATATTAATCATTAAAAGCAACTTTTATAAACATTTCATTGAATAGTCAACAGCACATTGTAATGTGTTATGTCCATAAACTACTGAAAACCGCTTTTATTAAATTTTTATTACAAATAGGCATGTGATACTTATACAGAAAGAAGAAAGATCAATCTTTTTTTTTTTTAATTCATTTTCATTTTATTGTTTTCTCATATCAGCCTACTCATCTCATCATATTATAAATTTTTATTGACTTCACAGTCCACTATGTTTAGTCAAAAACAGGGGCATCAAAGGCATGATGGCTGGGGCACCTTAAACTATGGGATACCAGAAGGGGCAAGCATAGAGGAACATGCTACGATGATTCAACATTGTCTTGGATGACTTCAGATTTGTAAAAGATTGAAATAATATCACTCAAGATTGATGTGAGTTGCAGAATGTTATTAAAGAGGCCTGTATCTTTCTATGGCTGTAGTTCCAAAGTGAGTAAGTAAACATTTTATTCTGATGCTCTGTGGTTAAGAGGATGAAAGACGGGTTGCTTTACTAACCTAACATAATATCGCTCAATATGCTCTTTTAGAGCATTTAGCAGCCAGGGAAGTTTGTTCTGATAATCCCTTCAAAATAAAACAAATAATTATTTTAAACCATGATCAAAAATTTAATGCCACAAATTAAGTGAATGAAGACAAATAATTGAAATAGATAATGTTCCTGCAAATAGCCATTAAATTGAAAATGGGTTTTAATATCTATTCACTTACAAGAAGCAAGAATTGCATCGAACCCACAGTCTATTAATACATCTGTTTAAAAGAGGCTGCTACAAAGCTGGTTTACATCTCGTTTTCCAGAGATTCGATGGCTGCAAGATAATATTTTTTAATAATAACTTTATTAATAATTATTTCTTGTAGTATAATTATAGATGAAAGCCTCAAAACCTTCTGAGGCACTGTCTTTTCAATCTAATTTCTGACCATATTTCCTATTTTAGCTGTTTATTATTATTTTTAAAAGTAAATATTTTATTTGAATAGATTCTAATTTTCTTTTTGATATTTTTATTTTTATATTATTGGCTTAACTTATTGTAGATCATTAGATATTCATACTGAAATTTTCTCTTTTTTTTTCTCTTCTTTTTAAGATTGAAAAAAAATGTAACTTTTATCTCAAATCCGAACATTCTTTCATTTTTCATTGTTAAATTTCCTTTTTTTATTTATTTTTTTTTATATGACTAATATCCTATTGTTCTGTCATGTTAACTTGCCTAAATACCTTAAATAGTTCATGTTTAGTTTATTGTTTATTTTGATGTCCAACGTAACCTCCATTTCTGTTTCTACTATGCTGTTGTCACAATACAAACAACAGTCTAATGTTTTTACTTCTTAAAAATATAGATAATTGAGGGTGTTTTCTAGATGCGAAAGAGCTAGAAAAGTCAGGGAATTTCACAAGTTGGGGAATGTAACCACAAATTTGCTGTTATGAATGGGAATCATTGTTTGTACCAATAAGTTTACATAATAGTGATACAATGAGAGACAATATACATATTTGAAAAGCCAAGAGATAGAGTTTGTAGCATTCAGGAATGGTTTGCTTTTGGTAAGCATCATTACCCCCTATATGTCTGATAAAGTTTCTGCCATGTTCACCTAGTGGTTTCATTTCTATTGTTGATTGAAGTGATCAGTTCTTGTTTATTTAGAAAATGAGTTTCGAGTGGTGATAAAATACTTATAGTTAAAATTCTTAACACTGTAAGAAATCTAACTGAGTTAGATGCAATTCATAGGACATCTTTCCTTGTGTCCACAACTATTTACAATTGGTTAAATAATTTTAAACGTAACCGTTAATCAACAAAAGAGGAAATTTTTCTGGGTGTTTCATAGGGTTTCATTCATTCATTGATGAACTACAAAAGAACAGTGGATTGCTAAAGGTCAACCAAAATGTTTTGGGATCTATGTGGAATTATCCTCATCAACTATTTGGAAAAGGTACAATCACTGGACAGTATTATGTGTTAATGTTGGGCCGATTGAGTGAGAAAATAAAGGAAATATGTCTTTATATTTGCACTATAAAAGAATCTCTTTATTAATACAATGCACGGGTCCAGTTTCGATGGCTAATAAAATTGTAGAACTAAAGTTCAACTAAGTAGATCATCCACTGTATTCACAGATTTGGCCCCAATTGCCTTATTTTTATTTCCAAATTTTAAAAAATGTCCTTTACCCAACACTTATTTTGAGGAACTTCCAAAATCATATTTTTCTGATGGTGTATGAAAATTGGAGAAATGTCTGATAAAGTGTGTCAGGCTCAAAAGGAGATTATGTTGAAAAATAAAAAACAAAATTTACCCCCAAAAATTGTTTTTTTTGTTTAATCCTTTTCTAAGGATAATTATACATAAGTATATGCAGGGTGTTTCATAGAATTAATTTTCAAGGTACAATATTTGAGATTTCACAAAAGTTGCTTCATTTTATCAGTATTGAGGTCAGGAGGTAAAAAAAACAACATAAGATATCTACATTAATACAAATACCTTGTGTTGTTTTAGTTCTAGTTTCCCTATCTTGTTTTTAGGTAAATAAATAATTAATTTAATAATTTATAATTAAATAAGTAATAAATGATAAATAAATAGGTTCTCTCTTCCCCCAATCAATCATCAAGTTCATAAAAAGTTGAAAAATCTTCAGTTACAACTGAAAAATTTCAATTTTAATGAGAATAAATGTTTTTCATGAAAAACTTTTAAATAATCATACCTCAAAACGGATTGAAATAAAAGATGAGGTTGGTGGTACTGAACTATGTTTTTAGTGAACTAACTCCCCTTAATTACTAACATTTTCTCAAGAAACTCCTTGTGTTGTAACGTCATATTATAACTATTTCAAAGATCTTGAATTTTTCCTAAAATGACCTGGAATAGTTGGTAAATTCCATTAAAATATTTTTTTTGACATTATGACAATCAAACAAATGATAATTTTAATACCAGTCACTTAGCCAATTAAAATAAAACTATAAAGTAGGGCATGCTATTGGTGTGAGAGTGATTTTGATATATATTTAATGTGGTATTTTCAAATGTAGAAGTATGAAAATAAATTTAGTTTTATTTATATAACATGTATTTTGAAGTTTTATTATCTTCTAAAGTTCTAAAATATGTTCTATTTTTATATGTTATGACCTTTATTTAATTCAATTAATATGGGAGTTATCTTTATTATACAAATATGTTTCAATTTATGAATACTTTACTTAGTTAAATTATTGCTTTTACTAATAAAATATTAAAAAAAGTTTCTTCATTTGTAGGTCCAAGTATTGCATCACAAATGCAGTCCCAGCATAGAACGATTCCTGTAAATTTGGCCACAAGTGGTTTACTTTTAGGTAATACATCTCCATTACCAGTGGATACCGTAATTCCTCCATCTGAACCTCCACAATCAAGTATGTATTCTGTAGTAGTCCTTTTATCTCCAATAATTTATAAGATATTAGTTTCAGATCATTGAACACTTGTATCAAATTAGATTAATGATTATAATTTTTATTATAGATAAAAAAGATTAATTTTTCTATACAGGAGTCTGTAGGTTTTTGTTATAAACATTCTTATTTTTATTAGGAAGCGGTCAGAACACTAATGTGACTAAACAGACCAGATATTTATTATCTGTTATTAAGATATGTGCAACAGTTAACAAAAAGAATAATAGAATGTGTTGACGAAGAACAAGCAGGTTTTAGGAAGGGATTTTCGACAGTGGACCACATTCAGACTGTAAACCAAATCATCGAAAAAGCAAATGAATATAACTTCTCTCTATATCTCTTTTTCCTTGACTTTAGGAAGGCTTTTGATGACATTATACATTCAGAAATATTTAAGGCACTTAGCTCAATAGGAATAGAGGACAAATATATTAAGATAATAACAGAGCTTTATAAGGAGATGGCAGCATATATTATGACTGAAAAGAAAGGACAAAGCTTTGATGTTGAGAGGGGTGTGTGACAGGGGGATCCGCTATCCCCAGTTTTGTTTGTTCTTGTGTTGGAGATGGTGTTCTGACGTCTTGGATGGGAAGAAGTAGGCATTAAAATAAATGGAAAATGACAGAGCAACCTACGTTTTGCAGATGATATTGTGCTCATTGCAAAAGGTATGGAACAACTGAGGGAAATGATGAAGCAGCTTCTGGCATTGTGTGAAGAGGTTTGTCTTTATCCAAACTAGAAGACAAAACTACCAGAAGACAAAACTTATGACCAATGGTGTAAAAGAGGAGTGTGAAATATAACATAAGTTGGCATATGTTGAAGAGAATCTGTTTTTATCTGGGTCAGTTAATATTATTCACGGATAGAGGAGCAAAGGAGGTCCAGAGGAGATTGGCACTTGACTAGAATAAGTTTTGGTCCCTCAGGCATATCATGAAGGGAAAAACAAGTATTGACCTTAAAAGGCAGGTCTTCGACAGTTGCATTAGCGCAGTGGTCACTTATGGATGCCTAGCATGGTCACTGACTATAGCTCAGGAGAGGAAATTACAGGTGTGGCAAAATAATATTGGAAGAAGCATTGTGAATGTGAGGAAAAGGGATTGAATAAAAAATGCTTAGATCCAGAAAGAAACAGGACTCACTGATACACTGAAGATGACAAGATAGAGGAAATGGAAATGGGTATGGCATCTCCTTCGGTGCGAAGATGACAGATAGTCAAAAATTGCCACAGAATGGACTCCATACGACCTTCCACAAAATATTGGTTTAAAACTTTGAGTCTGATACATGTTCGAAACCTTTTTTCAGTCTTTTTTTCCTGGTAAATAGAAATAATGTTTAATTTTTTTTTTATTGATCAAATTTTAATATTTTTTTGTAAAAGAAATTCATTTTTCATAAACTATTCTGAGAATACATTAAATAAAAAATTTACTATGTTAATGAAAATTTAGAATTAAATTTTATATGCAGTCCCTACTTTTTATAATAGTAACCATATTTTGGGGCCCTATTCACATTCAATAGAATTTGAATTTGAAACATTGAAAAATTATCCTTACTATTCACATTGAAATGTGTGTGTCAGTTTGAATCGGACTGAGACTTAATAATGAATTAACTTGAGAATATATAAGAAGATGGTCAGGGTTGCGGTCAAAAGTGAAACAAAAATAGTTTACAACTATTTATTTTCCAACGTTTCGCCCCACTTTGCAGGGCTTCATCAGGGCTAAAAAGATACAAAATAATACTATGATAAGATACAATGATAGGAATAAAAATACAAAGATAA